>NW_007577803.1:747127-750560 GCF_000690725.1 Stegastes partitus | reverse complement strand
CGCTCACAGTCCAACCTGGAGACAGCTTCATATCGACACACTAAGAATCTATAGGAGGACTGAAGGATCAAACCTCTCATAATGATCGGCCGTCTCACTGTCAGCACGCTGCAGCTGTTGGTGATTGGGTTGTGAAATTAAAATGGAAATGTTGAAATGGCTTCAGGACATTTCTATTGATTGTGTATTATGGCAGAGTGGACGTGTGGATGCATGCATGAACTTCATGCTGTTGCTCAGCGAGTTTGGTTTTAAATTTAGCCATTTTTTTCTTACAAATTTGATATAACTAACCGTGTCTTTAAAAAACGACATTCCTGTACAGCTAAACTGCATGAATTCGTTTTAAAACAAGCTTATTTTGTCAGTGATGGGGCTGTAAAGGCTTCAGAAGTGAGAGGACGGAGCAGCTAAACCTTCACCCAGGAGATCAGGGTTTCATCCCATGTGGTCCATTATTCCACCACTGGAAGTGGCTATATTATGCAAAATCCAGTTTTTGAATATAAATGAGTGTTTTCAGTGTGAGACAAGACCTTTCCCTCATTTCTTTGATTCCTCCACAGATCAGACAGGCTGTTTCTGAACAAGTTCAACAGGATCCTCGTCAGGGGTATTAAGGGCAGGATAGAATGATCCACGCAGCATTTTACGCTGGAACTTGAAATACACGTTCCTGAGACATGGGAAAATTAAATCAGCTTGTTAGAAATGGGTGAAATACGGGACCTTTAATTGTTGTTTTCTGTTGTTGTTTACTTTTACGGTTCATTTACAAAAACAAAAACAAGCCAACAACAACAGAGCGAGCCCTTCTCCCATTGGTCACCACAGCCTCAGGCGGGAGAGGCTGTTCAATTCCCCATTGGTCAGCTTTGATAACACGCCCACTGCAGCGGCCAATCAGGTTACAGTACCTGTGAAACACTCTGGGATTACGAACAAGAAAAGAAAAAGGAACAGGGAGGTCGACCAATCAGGCGACCTCGCTAGAAAAACAAACCTAAGGTGGGAGGAGCCTCCTAGTGTCCAATGAAACTTTTTTTCCTGGAATTTAAAAAAAAACTTCATCTTGTTTTTGTTTTCATTTGTTGTTTTTGTCCGTTTTGTCCAGTTTCGGCACCAAATCTGTGCGGTTTGGTTTTTTAAATCTGTCTCGATAACTCCCCCTGCCGTGTCTGACGACAAAGCAGTTTGGGGTGGAAAATAAAGGCAATGCACTGGCCGTTCACCTTGCTGTAGGTTAGTGTCATCCTGTAAACCTCTTGTTCGTTCTGTCCCTTCTGACGTTTTTTAGTTAGGGTCAGGTTTTGGATTTTGTGTAGGGAAGACTGGTGAGGCAAGAGGCCATTGTTCCCTTGGTTGCATTCCCTGGTCCTGACTGGAGTACAAAAGTGCAAGAGAGGATGTCCTGGCGAGAGGCCGTCGCCACCTTGGTAACACTCTCTGGTCCAAGGGTTCGGGGTTTGGGTGTAGATTTAGGTTGTTCTGGAAATCTGTCTCAAAAACTGGGCTTCCGCCTTCAAAGTTTGTCTGGTTTTGGTCTTTGTTTTCGACAGTAGTTTGATTAATCGATTGTTATCACGTTGTCCTGGCTGGTGTCATATTGTTCTGCCCCAACGGGTTTTAGTTTCTGTTTTTTCAGCTTGTTTTGGTTTGTGGTCTTGGGTGAAGTCATGGTCCCTTTCTGGGTAAACGTTTTGGGTTTTTGTCTTGTTTATTTTGTGGTTGGTTAAAACTATGGTCTGGTTTAGCTTAAAAAACGACCCTTTTATAACACATTTGGAGCTTTTTTGTCTTTATTTTTGACATTATGACATTAATGACTCCCATCTTAACTAATAAATAAGCAACTGGCTGAAAAGGAGAAACAATACAATAACTGGTTTTGGTTAAATAAGACTCCTACAGGTGAGCAGACTGTAATCTAATAATGTCTTTGGTTACGGTGCTTTTGGGAGACACCTCTTGACCTTACTCGCAGGATGGATTTGAGCATTTTAAAACACTTTTGGGAAACACAGCTCAGGTTCTCTCGTGTATTTCGCAGTATCTTTTCTTTTAAAAATGGCAACCGGATGCCCTTGTTACTGCAGCAGCATCAAGGACAGTGACAGGAATCGCTCACGAGTGCAGCACAAAGGACATGTGCTTGTCCATCATCAGGCTTCCCAGCAGAACGCGCTGCACATTCAGCCAGAGGTCATGTTGAATCTGAGCCTCTCTCCAGCTCAACATGACACTTTGTGCCACGTGTCCACATGTTGGACCGTCGCACTCCGAGATATTCTCCACATAATTGCAGTAAAAGACGTAACCTTGTCACAATTATCTCTATTATGAGGAAAACAAGCCTCGGTTTGCTGCCGTTAATGCCGCCGCCGCCGCCGCCTGTGTTTGTGCCCGAGGTGTGTAGGTGGTTCGGCTCAAATTGCTCAGCGCAGCGGGTGAAATCTAAAACGCTTTCTTGAGGTCTCCGTGGGCTTTTTCTCCTTAACCGATGTGATTTAAAGTCAGCGCTCGTCATCTCATCTGATCACCTTGTTCTCGGGCTAATGATGGGCGCCGCGCGGGGACGAGACGCGTAAACAAAGGTTTTCTTGCTTTTAGGCGGTAATGAGAGGGACGAGAACGCTGAATAAAAACAGGTTTAGCAGGAGCAGGAACTGGTTTTCCTTCACACACACACAGACGCCTTCACATCAGGGCGTTAACCCTCGCCTCGCCGAGACCCACTAAACATAACTCATTTCAATCAGACTTGAATTTGCAGCTCATTGTTCCACGTCGAACCACAAGAAGAGGGGCGGCGAGAGAATCAAGGATTAATTCATTTAGATCATAAATAAAGCAGAACAATGCGGATATCAGGCAGCGAATTTGATCCTCGAGTGAAGATAAGACGTCAAACCCACCGACCGTCTCCGATTGTTTTTTTTCTTTCTGTCTAATCCTTTTGAAAAGGAAAAGGAGCATAATTATGAGAAGACAAAGTGCTTTTATTCTAGAAACACACTCCTCGATTCAAACTTTCATTTTATTGAATATTTCAAACAGAACCGCCGCGTACAGTAACTGGAGCAGCGAAGCGCCGCGTCGGTCTGTTGTGCTTAAAGCACTGGATGATAATTACACAAATCCTAAAGCCCTCGACAAACACAGACAAAATCACATAATTGCATAAATACACACAGTTGTGGGTACATATGGGGACGTAATCCACGAGGACTGCAAAGAGCGAAGCCGTTTTATCAATTAGTCTGGGATCAAGCGCTGATTGGGTTGCTGACGGCGAGGCTCGTTTCCTTCACAGTGAAGGACTGTCAGTGTGACCGACGTACAGCAAACCACGATTTTAACACGGATATCATCGTGCAAGTGCATCAGGCAATTAAATATTCCAATTTAAGTTCTGAAAGCAACACAGGGAGCA
>NW_007577803.1:715331-746416 GCF_000690725.1 Stegastes partitus | reverse complement strand
GGGAAGCCAACAGTGTCCCACAGCTGTTTAATCCTCCCTAAACGTGCTGATGTTATGTGCAGGTCTCTCTTTTTTTACATCGTCTGTAACCCCATAAAATCTGGTCAGCTAATGAAATCCCTCTGACTGGGCTGCTGCATGTAGGTGGGAACCTGGTAACAGCTGCAGGGCAGATAAACATGCTGTTTAATCCATGTCTTACACTTCTGACTTTGGAAAGGTTAAAAAAAAAAAAAAATCAAAACGATGGCACCTTTCAAACTCCGTAAACACAACTTCACCTGCAGCCTGCAACATGTGGCCACGCTGTCCTAAAATCTCACACACGACGTAACACACGCCAAACAAAAAAACTTTATTAGAAAGGGTGATTAAGGCAATTTTCATATTTTCAAAGGTTTTTTCCGCATGTCTACTTTTACAAATTAGCAGTCCGGCATGTTTGAGCCTGGCCTTCATCAGGGAGCATCTGTGCATATCCATGCAAAGTAATAACCTCACCAATCTTAATCAATGATACGACAACCACCCACTGATTGTCTTTTGCTGTGTTGAAACGCTCGCCCCGCCGCCTGGGTTTTCGTGTTCCTCCCGGTATGCGGCGGCGGGCGGACTGACAGAGGGGACGTTGCCGTCAGACGGGGGGCCCAACAGATGCTGTGGGATCCCTTACGATACAAGAGGCAGCGCTCCCGTGGTCTGATTAGAGCAGCCACAGGGGAGCACAGCGAGGAGACTTAATTAAAACTCATCTAGATGGAAAACTCTGTGAAAAAAAAAAAAAAAAAACGCCATTTTGCTCAGCCTGCTGGCAGCTCCGGGGTTATGGAAGACACCTAATCACAGTGTTGTTGGGATGGGGCTTTAAAGACGAGCTCGCTGGCCAACCACCTAATGCAGATTGAAAAATGATCACAATTAGCATGCGCTGCGGCCGCCTGGGTCACAGCCAGATGTAATGCTTCGGCGGGCAGCGACTCTTTGTGTTTTGGTGCCGGTCCCTCTCCTGGCTTGGCCCTTCCTTTACCTCTGTGTCGGCAGCACTCCCATCAAAGTAAACACACATTAAGACATTCTCACAGCTGCAGCAATAGTTAGAGCGCACCTCCAACCGCCGTGGAGGAGTCTCTCTCTACCCCGCGCACCTCATCCATTTCTCCTTTTCATCCCGCTCGCTGCCCAGGCATCTAAATGACAGTGCGCCACTGCAATGGAACCCATCTCAAACACCCATTAAAAATAATGAGATGGCCATTTTCACCGCCTGTTACTTGAAAACAATCCATATCACACAGGGGGCCCCTGGCAGAGACTGAGGGGGTGCTGAGCGGAAGGCAATAATTGCTGAGAGTAGATTTACTTAATAACCTCTTGTTGTCCTTGATCGGACTGCCGAGCCGGTCTCCTGTAGTAAACCAATCCAAAAGACGGAGGGCTGCTGCGTACAGTGAGCTTCTGACATACCGTAAGGTGCTTTAACAATACATCCGACTCAGTGCCGGCCGAGTGTCTGAACTCCTGTTTCAGTGTAGACTCCTGTTCGTAACACGCTATTTGCATACAGAAACATATGGCGCTGCTAATGGCCGCAGAAACAAATCAGAGCGTTGATGCCGTAGAAGAACACACTGTGGGCTGTGTTTTCTTTATGATAAGCGAAGCCATATGTCTTTGTCAGCCTAAAAATTGCAGTGGCTGTCTGCACGGACGGCGCGACATCACGATAATGAAATTGTTTACTAATCACCTGCTGCTTTGGGAAAATGACTGTGTTTTATAATGGAAATGAAAGACATCACCTATGATTTCTTCCACGCTCAAAAACAAGCAGCGGCGTGATTAACATCTGTCTGCATGAGTGTGTGTAGGTGTGTGTGTAGGTGTGTGTGTGTGTGTGTGTGTGCATCGCCAAGGGGAACGTGTCATCTCGCTAAGTCTATGAATAACTAACGGGATTGTTTGTTGACTTCAGTGACAGTAACCACAGTGTATTTATTTAACTGATCCCACACACAAAAAACAAAAAAAACACAATCAGCCTTTATCTCTCCAAAGGAACTCGGTAGAAGCTGCAGGTGTGAAAGCAGAGGTACCTCTCCGGAGGTGTGGAGGCAGTCTTGGGCGCATATGTCATAGGGATTAATTTATGGTTGGCAGTGGGATTCAATCCATAAATTATCACTGTTAATACAACATAGGTGTGTGTCTTCCTTATCCGGTGGCCTTGTGTATTCTCTATCTGCTCACAGTAATCATGTTAACGTTCTCCCGGTTCACCTTGTGACGGAGAGAAAGTCAACCCGCAGTCAATATTTACAGGAGAAGAACAAAGCCGCTGATGTGAACCGATCGCAGGCCTTAGCTGTGCAGCCCGGCTGTAGTTCTCGTTGATCAAACCGGAGGTGCTCAGTTTGTCCAACATGTTCTCTGATTACATCTAAAGGCAAAAAGTGCTTCTGCTTGCTGTTGAGGGCGACTCAGAGGCTCCAGCTGGCCTCTTTCCATGAACCCTGCTTTGTGTGTCTTTGTCGTCTCAACACAATAAATCATACAGCAGCGGTCACGCCACAACGTGAGACTCGCTCATCCATCCATATGAAACATGTGGGACGTGGTGACAATGAACTAGGCTGGTTAAGCAACAATCGGCAACCAAACTGACCTGACCTGTCCTGCTAAAGGTTGCTAACTCATTAGCTTAGCAAACTGCCTCATAAGCATCTGTAAAGCTTTCATCTTATTTAAAATGCTCCAGAGTTAAAGTCGCTCTCTGGTCACTGCTTGTGTTTTATCCATGACAATAATCCTCCTTCTCTACCCGACACAATAGCAAGCTGCAATGTTCTTGTACATGTTCAACCAAGGGCTCAGTGGTTAGCACCGTCGCCTCGCAGCTAGAAGGTCACCGGTTCACATCCCGGTGAGGACACCCCATGCAGCGTGGGTTCTCTCCGGGTTCTCCGGCTTCCTCCCACAGTCCAGAAACATGCTGAGGTTAATTGGTGATTGTAAATTGTCCGTAGGTGTGAATGTGAGTGTGCTTGGTTGTCTGTCTCTAAGTGTAGCCCTGTGATAGACTGGTTACCTGTCCAGGTGAACCTGCCTTCACCCTGAGTCAGCTGGGATAGACTCCAGCGACCCTAGTGAGGATTAAGCAATGTATGGATAATGGATGGATGGATGTTCAACTGATCTAAAACAATTCTAAAGAATAATGATGCAGGAAGTCCCACCCTGTAACATGATTGGCTCCTTGGATTTGTTCAGTCTGAATCTATGTTAGGCTGCAGTTTAAAGGTGCTCAGACATGGCACTCATCGCTGTTCTTGCTCCTGATGCAACCAGGTTTCGACAAAATTACGTTCCAACACATCTAAACTGTATTCTCAATTACATTTTGAAGAACACATATTTTCCACTGGATTATTTTTGCTTGCATCGTATCACGAGTGCGTTTCTCATCAACATATCTTTACTGTGGATTTCTCTCCTTTTCACCCAACCGATCATATCTTAGATGGGGTGGAACTTCGGTAACCCAGAAAAGTCTTCAAAGCGTTGTATTTTTACCTCAGATCATGAACTGAGGAATTTTAGTGTCTGACTTTATCCAATATGCTGACATATGAAAGCAGTTTGTGGCTGAACCTGACAAGAACGTGAGTAAAAACTGAAAGTAAAGGACAACAATCCTTCAAAACACAATTATATTCCTTTTAAAACATATTTGAGAATGCAGTTGAGTTGTACAGGGAGACAGGGTTTCCTGATGTGTCTTCTAGGATATTTAAAAAAGCACCATATGTAGATGTTCAGAAGGTAACCTGCTGGCTAAGAACCAGAGTCAGTAAAAGTTTAGCCCAGCTAATAGGGTGCGATAGCGTCCTACATTTTGGACTCTCTCTATCACTTCAGAGGTCAGCAAAGGTGGGAATTTGTAGGTCAAAGTGCACAAAAGTGAAATGTGCTTATTCTTAATGTTAAAGTGCCCACATCACCGCAGCAAGATAACAAGTTTAAAAATTGCCGGCCAGCAAAGAGAAGTTTTTCAGCGGATGGTAATTTTCTCTGTAGGTAGCGTGCTGCTGTCCCAAAGGCATCCATGCACAGGCTTTCTGTTTGTACAGATTAAACATATGAGACACAATTAATTAGAAAGATTTAAAAAATGCTGGCAGGCAAATTAGTTTTATCTTTGGACAGAGCCAGGCTAGCTGTTTCCCCCTCGCTTGCAATCTTCATGTTAAACTAAGCTAATCATCTGCGAAAGGCAGGAGTTTCATGTACAACAGGCTGATATTGATCGTCTCATGTTATGCTCAATAAACAAGAAATTAATGGTGTTTCTCTGCACAAGCTCATCAGCTTCACACCGTCCCAGACTGCATTAAGACGCTGATCACAAGGTACGCCACCTGCAGCTTTGCAAGATTTCAGAACTGGGTGGAAACAGATGTAATTGGGAATAGCAATGGGATGTTTCATCTCCCCGACGCTGCTTGTAACAGCCTTTGAAGTCTTCCTGATTGGAGCGGGGCAGATGGTGGATGTGTGGCTCCAGTCAGGCCGGAGGACGGCTCCACTAAGGAGCAACAAGGATGACCCGGCCGGCGACCTGATGAGCAGCCGCCAAACCGAAACGTGTCATTACCGAAGAGGATGACGACCTGATGGTCTGAGGAGAAACTGAAGCCAAATCAGGCAGCTTGTCAAACCAGAGAGGAGTGAGGTGTGGCTGCTCTTTTTTTTTATATATATTTATATATTTGTGGCAGCCGAGAGGAAACCAACACTGACAGAGCAGCCAATTTAGAAGCCTCAGCACGGGAAGGAAGTATACAGCTAATCTGATGTTTCTAATAGATCCGGAGGGAGAGGTTATCCTTGTGACCCCTTGTGAATATCTGTGATGTTCACAAAGCATGCTGTTCTGACACCTCTCAAAAGACAGTGGCTGTATTAATGAGTGCCAGAGGAAGGACCTTGGTTTCAGCTCTCACTCCGCTCTATCACATTGCGCATTGAGGAAAAAAAGTACTACAGAATGATTTAAAACGAGTCAATCCCAAGTGAGCATTAGAATTCAGTGTCTGGTACCAGATGTGAAAACAACACTTCATTGTAGTCGTTTACTTTCCAGGTGTGTTACGTCCAACCTTTCCATAATCCACCGTATCAGCGCTTCAGTCGTCTCTTTAGTCACATTTGTTCAGAGTTGCTTGGACGCCAAACAAATTGCTTAAAGAGAAAAGTTAAAACATCCATTTTTTTTCCACTTAAGCAGCTCGCTGACTGCCGGCGTGACCCTCGTGTTCTTCTGTCAGGTCCCACTGACCTGCATCCCCCCGTGCTCTCAATTACACAACAGTCTCCATAACGCCACGTTCAGCCAGGACGCTGCCTTGATGAATATTTCATCCGGGCTGTAGAGGCATCCACACAGCAGACTGCAGCCACAAACCAACAGCTTGCTGGTGACAAAGGTGATTACTGTGTTGTTGCTCCTGAACCTTTGCTCAGGTTTTCTTTTCACTCAGGTTATCCACCAGAAATCAGAGATATTAGATATTAGATCCACTCATTAATCGTATTAACATCGACCTACCTCAACACTTCCTCTCCAATTTCTGTGATTAGCGAACAGATTACAGCACAGTCCCAACAAGTGTGTGAGGGAGGACGGAGGAAGAAGGTTGAGGAAAAACAGAGAGAGGAAAATCCATTTGTAAGGGAGTTGCTATTGAATTGAGCAAACAGCTGTGCCTGGTCGTGCTGAACACAAAAGAAAAGAGTGGCCCCATCTTTAACAAAATGAAAGCAATTCCCGGCACATTCCCCCTGGGTTTTCATCAAGAGACACTGCTGTTCTCAACAACTTGACTTTGCGTTTGTACTTTGCCTGAGAGAAAAAGACAGAGAGATAAAGTAGAAGGAAAGCAAGAACAAGAGAGAGAGAGAAGGAAGGAGGAGGACAGCTAACAGAGCTGACTGGCTAAAACAAAGACAGGAAAAGCCAACTAAATGAGCACCACAGGGGATGGAAGAACTGTCCGGAAATGATAGTGACATGTTGAAATGAGACATTTTTTTGTTTTGTTTTCCAAGCGGTCTACATTAGAAAGCATTCTGCGTTATGTCCTTGGTGGAAATGGCTGCGCTGCTGTTCGCCCCGGCGCCTCTTCAACAAGTGAACTTAACGTGCTAATCTGCCCCCGTG
This sequence comes from Stegastes partitus, assembly GCF_000690725.1. Taxonomy (NCBI): domain Eukaryota; kingdom Metazoa; phylum Chordata; class Actinopteri; family Pomacentridae; genus Stegastes; species Stegastes partitus. The sequence continues at coordinate 740,199 of NW_007577803.1, read as the reverse complement.
CAATTTAGCAGAATTGCCTTGTACATAGCTGGACCGAGGGGCAGCGTCGGCGCATGTGTGTGTGTTAATGTGTCTAACGAAGCAGTAAAATGGGAAATGCCCAGTTGGCACCGGACCCCCCCTTCGGCACATTAACCCCAGCAGCCTGATGTCCCACCAGCTGGCCCCATCAGCGGCACACAAACACAGGGCTGCGGATGAGCAGCTCGGCCTCCTGCGACTTCTGCCGTCTCTCAAGTCGGACTGGAAACCAAGGTTGTTCCTTCATCGAGGAGCACGCAGGGAGATGAATGACTGATGACAGTGACCGCTCCGCTGAGGCTATTACGCTCCCGCCGGCTCGTTGTCGCGGCACGACTTCGTGGAGGAAAATTGTCACACTGCAACGCACTTTTCATTTGTTTTATTTTGATGGGCGCCGAGACGCCCGCTCGAAAATGATGGAAACAGTGTGAAATCGCAGATTAAGTGCGAGTCAAAACGCCAGCGGATGAGAAAGACAGAAATCCCCGCTGCCAAAAGGAACAAAGGCACAGAGGAAGATTACAGCAGCCGTCTCATGTACTGAACCAGCAGGTGGAAGGGTTCAACGCTCTCCTGTTATCAGTCGTGATAAATTAACAGTGACTATAAAAGAAAATGTTTTTTTTCTTAGAGCTGCTTGTGTGTACATACACAGCAAAGACAAACATAAATGTATGAAACCAGTGTGAGCTGAACACATTTGTTTGTTCTTAACAAAGAAAGACACCAGCGATGTCAAAATATCAAACTTTGTTGAGATCTGGCGACTGTGAAGAACGCAGCATATAATTCACATTATTGTCATCAAGCCATTCTTCAAGCAGTTCTTAAGCCTTGATTGTGCTCCTTTGTGGATGCACACAAGGACGACTGTGGCCTCCACAGATGTGCAGTGACTATTATACAACTTTGTAGTCTGCTCTGCCATATATGCTCAGTAGACGGGCGTCGAAATGTTCCTCACATGCACAGTACTGACAAATACATACATCTGCCCTGGTAGTGTAGCCACTGCATGGTTGTCTGTAGAGGTTTCTGCACCGACTGTCACATATTTGGGGAGATTTATGTCACACAGGCCCAGTTTTTGGAGTGTTAAGGATCACTGAGTATCACCAACATCCCATTTGGTATGTTTAGGAGGCCAAAGGTGTCCATGTGTGGAACAATCCAAAGTTAAAAACAGAAACGTATAAAGCATCAAGTCCCTGCTCGGCAAGTTTCAAGAGGTTCAGGAACGTTTCATCGGGAGATTGCCTCGTCGGTTTTGTGCTGTATTTACCAGCTGCTGTTGTTTAAAACTCTGCAACAGGCTTATTCCATTTTGCTTTAATGTCGTTTATCACATGGAGCTACCGAGGAGATCTCATGGTAGAAATACTAAAGTCAAGGTGAAGCATTTACGCAGAGACAGACGATGGGAAGGTTTACCTAAAACCACGACGCAGAAACATCAGCCGACTAAACCACACAGGTGTTTAGTCTAACCGCCATGGAAACAACCAGCAGCCGAGGAACCTTTAGTTCTAAACGAAGTGCGGCTTTAATTGCGAAGAGACAAGGCAGGCAAAAAAATAAATAAATAAATGAAAACTTCCTAATCACACAAAGCCTCTGTGAGCTGCTCGGTAGCCCATGCTGCTCTCTTTGTACTTATGACTGTCTTTGGCGGCTGAAGTCTGGCTGTGCCGGCTTTGTCTGTGCCGGAGACGGGAAGGAAGCTCGTCTTTGGAAAAGTCTGTCGGGTCTTTTGTAGTTTCTCCATGAAACGCTGCGGTTTGGAGTTTAGACTCACGCCTCTGCTCCTCATGTCCCTTTTTTTAATATCAGCCTTATTCTACTGTTTACTGATCGCTTTCTATCGCAGCTCTATTCCTGCTCGTACAACCGTTCACGTTAGACGCCGTTCACCTCGCAAACCAACAGGAAGAAGAAGTTACAGGAGACGCAGTGTGCTTGTCATGAAGTTAGCGAAGCTTCATTAAGGACGCTAGAATTCAATAAAAACAGAGCAGGTCGATACGCTCAGGCTGATTGGACCTGTTTTTAGGAATCGATCAGTTTTAGATATTGTGAGAAATATTCCCACATTGAGCCGTGTGCTCGATGGAAGAGGTTACTGATAGTGAGTCACTTGCGAATAACACACTTCATTAATGAACATATGGATTGCACAGGAAGCAGCTGCATCGTGCTGTAATTATATTCCCAGCAGTCGCCGTGTTTACATTTGCTTTGACATTTTGAAGGTTTGCCCTTAATGGGGGACGACTGTCACGCAATTGCAGAAAACTGAGCCTCTCCTCAACTCGCTTTGTGTTGTTTTCACCGGCAGCAGTGGAAACTCGCAGGAAGGAAACTCCAGCAGTCATAATTGGCAATTCCCAGTTCTTGGAGGCTTCAACTGGTATTTCACCGAGGACTATATATTTTAAGGATGTGCCCAGCTGTGGCAAGTAAATAATGAAATAAATAGAGATTGGTCGGCTCTAAGGAGTCTACATCAGATTGTTTTGTCATCCATCAACTAGCAAATACAGTGTCACACAGCAGAGTGATGCTTCACCGTACACTGAGCAATTTGTTGTATCTTCCCATTTTGCTCAGCTGGAAATCTTCCCCTGCCGGATAAAGTGATAATTTACTTGATGAAGAGCATTTAGGACCCGTCCAGGACTGTCTTGGCAGAAGTGGTTGTTTGCCCTGATGGACCTGAAACTTGTCTTAATAGAGTGATTATCTTTTCCACACTCATCCAAGCATTATGGAGATGTTATTTGCTGACAGATGACAGTGTCATGCTCTTCTCAGAGCGTGCAATTAGCAGCATCTTGCTCACCAAGACACTGTCTTGCTCCAGATAATAATGGACGAGATCATCATTTACTTGATGATAGGCATTTACAGCCGTATCAGGATTTGCATGGCTGCACTTATTCAGCTAACACAAGTAATGCATATCCTCTTAATGTTCCCTAATGGGAGGACCACATGTCAGTAATTGCTTCTAGTTGACAAGCTCTCTAACATTAAGGAGGGTGGCCTTACTTTTCACACTTAGATGCCTAAGTAGTTTTCTCAGAATTTTAATTCCCACTTTTCAAGTTACATATTTGTCACAGGACACTTCCTCTGACAACCACAATGGCTTCATTCATTTTCCTTAAAGACCACCTCTGGTGAAAAGAAAGTTTGCTACCTCGTTAAAATGTCAATACAGTGTTTTAAATATATTAGAAGGCATTAAACAGTCAGTCTTTAAAGCTGCAGTGTGCCAAAGACCATTTAGAAAACACAGATTCCAACAGCCGGGGTTTCATCAGGAACTTTCATTCCTCCTCTACAGAATCCGTTTGTGCTTCGAACATGGATGCTTGAATTGCTCCAGTATTACAGTTTGCCTCTATTAGAAGTGTTTTGAAGTGATTGAAGAGAGTTGAGCTGGTGTGCTGGAGCTGTAGCGTATAGTTGAGGGTGGGTGGAGATAGAGGCTTCATGAGGCTGCACATCCTAGAGGAAGCAGCGGTGTGGAGTTGTGCCAACTTTAAGGCATGAAGGAATTCTGTTGTTGGAAACAGCTTCTAAAAAAACATGGAGGCGAGTTTTTATTGGTTTAATCAATGACCAGAGAAGGACCTTCAAAAAACATTTAGATGAAGATAGATGGTGACATTTGTGCTTAAAATTCAGGGTTGATTGTATTAAACTACATGTGAAATGAAAAGTGTCAACAGAGAGTTATCAGCTGAGGTTCCCCTTTGTTCTGTAGTTCTACTGAACCACTTAGATTTATTGTCACAACACACATTTGCATCGTTCGGCTATAGCAGGCCGATGTTGTCGCATAAAAGAAGCTTTGATGCAGCCGCTTTACACGACTAAGCCAGCATCAAACACGAGGCTGCTTCAGCAAGGTTGGAGGAAAGCTTTGAGCTGCTGCTGCTCCAGGACCGGCCAGCTCCAAGCTTCCCTCTCCGTCTTTCACTGATCACTTTAAACACTTGAGTTTTCGTTGATAGTGATATAAGGCTTTACAGTTATGCCCCAGAATGGGAGTTGTGCCGCTTTTTTCAGGGAATTGTTTTGAAGCACCCTCACAGCAGACAGAGTTGGTGACTTACAGGTGAACTACGTCGAGTATTTAGCTGCTGTGAAGTGAATATTAGACAGCTCTGTACCAGTAATAATCCTGATCTGTGTTTGTTGTCAGTGGTGAGTTCACAGCTTGGTACTGGTTACCGTAATTTCTGGACTATGAGCGCACCTGAATATAAGCTGCAGGTGTCCACATTGTAAGATGAGGTATCTACACAGGAAGATTTTTTTTTTCCACTTTTAATTAAACCGGTAACAAACACAAATACAAAGATGCTTTTTTCCTGTAACACCGCTGGTTAAGAAAATAAAAACTACAGCAGCCAACCAGGAAACGTCACTGATCGCTAGCTTCATCTTCCTCCTGCTCACTGAAACCACTAAAGTCGTCTTCTTCAGTGTCGGAGTTGAACACCTCGTCACACACTTCCTCAGTCTCTCTGTCGCTCTCAGTGTCACGTTCGTCTCGAGGCAAATTCGTGAAAATCCATAAATTAGCCGCATTGTTGTTTAAGATGCAGTGTTCAAAGTGAGTGAAAACAGTACATCTGTGTGATCGCTTCAGCTGCTTGTTACGCTCTAATGACATATTATGACCTGATGACTTGTGTGCTGTGCTGGAGCACGTTGGAAATCAGAACACCTGTAAGTCTGCCGCCAGGTGTAAGCTGAGGTGATATTGGTGCTTCTGATGGAACTGTTCAACCATTTTGAATATGTGCTCCTACCTGCATCGGTTACCTGCATCCTGGTAACTCACCAGTTAGCCTATGTTCCACTTCTCACCTTCGAGGAAACCGACAGAACAAGACTGCATATTTCAGCAGCCAAAAGCAGTTTTCTTCACCCCCCCGGCACAGACTGAGGAGCATCGCTACCTGGAAGGAGCTCTCAGTCGAAGCGATGTTGTGCTGCCTGGGCTGTCTGATCAGGATGCCTCCCAGTTCCCTCCCTGTGGAGGTATTCCGGGCATGTCCAGCTAAGAGCAGACCCCTGGGCGGACCCAGAGCATGCTGGAGGGATTACATATCCCATCTGGTCTGGGAACGCCTTGGGCCTCCCTCCTGAAGAGTATGTGATGGGAGAGAAGGGCTGCTTGGCTCGAGCAACCCACGGCCACAGAAATATTTACTGGCAGCACGTCATTGTGTTACGAAGAGAAGGAGAGCGGGTGCAAGTTATGGTCGTGCATTTGTTTGTTTGTTTGTGTGAAGACAGGAAAGAAGAAAAAGATGCACATGACTTCCTGCAGCAGACTTTTACCTGCAAACTCAGGGATGCACGGGTTTACAGCGTCTGCAACTGCTGAGCCAAAAACTAGTTGGAGACGTGGAGCACAGAAAAAACCATCAAAGCTTAGTGTGGATCTGGAACACTTTTGATGAAACTGTTGAGATAATACGCCGGCCTTGACGGGGAATGTGTTCCCTTCAATGTACGTTGTGTCAGAAAAGTATTTCAGAAACATTTCGGTCTGAATCTGAGTGAATTACTCAACAGGGAATGAAATAAACTGCAAACTTCCAGCATTCCTCATGTGAGGATTAGTGCGAGTCTTGATGAGCGAGCAGCCTGTTGTGCTTTGGTGTTACATCGTCAAGTGATGAACTCTCTGGTGTCTTTGGCGACGAACAAACCGACGTTCAGAGCAATTATACTGCGTGGCCACTGGCATATTTACATTGGTTTTCTGTTTATGATTTCTTTGTTTGCACAGTCACACAGTCGCGTCTCGTCCCACTGCTCAGCTCCCTTTGCTGTTTTACCCCCCAAAAAATAAAAAATAAAAACCGACTATCGCTGATACGCTGACAAATAACTCAGTACAACAAAGGATCTGCTCAGAAGGCGTCACGCTGGTTGTTTACAGCTGCAGATTCACCACATTAAACTTTCACAAAGCTACGCATATATCTTTAATTACAGCAAAGTGGATATTTGATTATGTGATTATTACTTTATTCAGGGATGAGCACACGGGGGGCAGAGCTCTCCGGAGACCCAAGCAGCTGCCCCGCGGCCGAATGGGGCTCAAATCACAACTGGTGTGGGGTTTTTTTATTTGAGAAAATGTGACTAAATCCACTGCTTGTATTCCCACTTGAAGCTCAGTTGTTACCATATGTTTGCTGAAACGTAATGAGTTGGATGGATGGACAGCTGCTGCACAAGGAGGGGAAATTTACTTTTTAATATTTTGCCGGAATCCATTGCCGACCTCTTAAATTGTTAAAAAACAGCCATCGTTAGCGTCTACAGAGGACGCATGATTGATGAATACAGTCGATTTTGAGTGGACAAAGGAGACAGATTTCTCAGTGTCACATTTTTAATTCAACAGCGATCATTCGTCTGAAACTACAAACAGATTTATGCCATTTAATCGCATGCACTGTGCAGGATTTCTCACATCTCTACTGCTTTGATTTTGTTTGTCCTTTTCTTAAACTCTCTTCGGTGAGTCCCCCAACTTTATGCAATTTCAAATCTCTGGAGTAACCCTTTAATTCATCATGTGTTTAGCAAACAGTGATCACAGACATGTGCACCAGCATCCTCTTCAGTGGATATTCTGCACATCTGCTCTCACAGTTCTGCAACAAAAGCCCCAAAAGGATCCGACGGGATGCAAGTCACATAAAGCGAACTGATTCGCTCTGCCAGATATTCACAGAGTTGATGGTATCCAAGAAATCATCAAAGGACCTGAAGCCAATTCGAGAACTTGTAAAGAAAGTTGTGATTATCAGAAAACTCAGAAAAGATTTTCTCTCCATGTGTTTACATCTTTCCAGCGGCTCTGGACGTAGGGTTTCAGTTAAAAGTCACTTTGAAGGAATGCAAACAAACGGTTTCAGTCTATGAGATGTATTGATGGCGTGTTCTAAACGCCGGAGCTTTCATGTGATGATGCTGATCTTTACACGAGTGCAGAGTTTGTTGCAGAATTTAACATCAGGGGAACTGCAGCTCGATGCAGAGGCAGCGAAGAAGACAAGACAGAAGGACTCTTTTTTTGTTTTTCACTGCAGATAGTGACACAGTGAAGCCCACGCTGTGACATAATTGACATAATTGTCGAAATCATTAACTCTACTCTAGTGATTGACCAAACTGAGAGGCCGAGCGGAGCTGAGAGTGAAGGAGTGTTGTGATGATGAGTCTGGTTTACATCCATCAAGTTGACTCAGGCGGCTACACGCTTGGATGTGAATCAGATTTTCAGCTCGAGTCTCAAGTATTTTGAAGATAAAATAGAGACGATATAAAAAAGCTAATTTGGTCATGAAGAAGCTTCTGTGAAATTGATTCCCAGCTCGTATATTAATTCGAGATGTCAGCTAAGAACCAATTATTATTTTTTGTTATCGACCGTCCTCTTCTTTCGGAGGCCTCATTCATTTCGGTCTCATCCACGAGCGGGACAACAGATGTCACAGGATTCCCATAAGAGCACTCCACTTCATGCACTCCTTGATTAATTATGTTATTTATTTGTTTGTTAATTTGCATGTAATTATCTAATGGCCAGCTCTTGTTGTGAGGCCTGGTTTTTATTTGTTTTTTTTGTTTTTTTTAATGCACAGCAATCTGCAGAGACGGAGCTTCAAACAAAACGATTTAACTTCCTTAATTTGTCATGACTCATCATAGCAGTCTTTTAGGGGAACCTCGGATTGAGTTTGAATGTGGAATTAAATGCACCAGAGGATTAGACAATTAGTGACGTGAGCTAGTGAGTGGGGGAAGAAACAGAGGTATACACTTGTGCAAAAGAAGATTGGTGATATATGCAAGAAAAGTGGGAAAGAAATTAATTCATACGGTGTCGTTTCAGGTGATTACATGTTGTGTAGCAGCCGTAGCTTTCCTGCTGTTGTTCGGGGTGTTTTTATCAATTTTTGGGAGGAAAATCTTCGTATCAGCTCCTCGGAAGCAGCCTCAGATTGAAACATAAAAGGCGTGTGGATCTCTGATACGATCTGTCCAGGGTGTCCCCTGCCTTCGCCCTAAGTCGGCTGGGATAGGCTCCAGCCCCCCCGCGACCCTAATGAGGATTAAGCGGTGTATAGATAATGGATGGATGGATGGATCTCTGATAGCTGCTGCACGCTGCATATTTCAACACCATCACTTTTCAACTGTGACAGAAAAACACAGGAGCGACCGACTGCCTCCCTCTTCATGCACACCTACAGCTTGTTACCTGTAAGGAACATTTTGTCTGCATCGCATTAAATATGTTCAGTTTTTTTTTACTTTAGTTTGCTTTTGCTGGTTACAGAATTCAGCCGAATAAATGAAACAAGTTGCGTTGTTTCACCAGACGTGAGCTGAAAATCACGCTCGTCTCTGGTGTCTGGAAGTTTACGCTCCTCCCGAAAGCCCATTACTGACTTAAAGCCTGTATCGACTTTGCTTTAAATCTGCATTAACTAATTGTTTTACCCTGCAGAGCGGTGGAAACAAGTTGCAGAAAAACAGTAATGATCTACTATTATCTTTTAAATCGGGGGGAACTCGCTGGCAAGCAGTGGCATAAACAACATAAACAACATTAGCATTCGTTTAGCGTGCGCGGCCGCGTAGCTCGCTCGGTGCAACCGTCACTATAAACAGCTCCTTTTACATGCAGGTAGTTTTGTAAATCATTAAAAAAGTATTGATCGGAGCAGCTTTAATGGGAGGACTTTTTGAGTCTGCAAGCTGCAAAAGGCCTAATCTGGACTTTGAGAAGGTTAATCTCTCTTGTTTGGTTGTTTGTTTTATTAATTAGATGTTAAAAGTTGGGAAATACAGGGAGGGATTTAAAAAAGTGGAAAGTTCTGGAGTCTAATACAACCAAGCAGGAAACTTTAAAATTATTTATTTACATTCTAAGTTTTTCGTTTGCGTTCCTGTTGGACTGATTATTATTTCAATATTGCCAATCAGAACGCTCACAAATGCTGGTTTCTGTAGTCCGGTACTTTCTCCCGGCAGACATCCTGAACTGAACCTAACAGCAGCAGAGTCTCGCCGTTTTCGTCGGCACCGTCTCTGATTTCGCCCCGGCGCCGAGCTGGCTTTGATAGTTGTGTCGGGTTTTTCGTTGCCCCATTCTCCAGCCTTATACAATATATACAACATTTCAGCGAATCCACAGTGTGACCATGAAATAAATGAGCAGAAATCCTGCAGCAGAATTCCTGATCGAGCATAAATTCAAAACTCTGCTCTCAGGAAAATGTCAGTCAGTGAACTCGCGTCGACTCACAGATTTCCTGCGTGCTGCGCCTCCACAACTCGCTTTGTGTTCGGTCTGAATGCACCTTAACATTCATCTAAGCATCTCCTTGGTTTGAATTACTTGGCACATGTTAAGATGCTTTTCCCACTTCTTTCTTTCTTCTTTTTATATCACAAAGAAAACATCCAAACCAACATTTTTGCATCACTTTTTTTAAAATCCTGGCTTCTTAGGGGTTAATTTAAGCAAGGTTAAAGTGGGAGCTTGATGCATCTCGAATAAAAGCAAAGATTTTCATAAAGACGCGTAACCTTGAGGAGGAATATGTATGAAGGCACAGAATGTTTCTCTGCATAATGCATGGGTGTGTTGAGAAAAGCCAGCCTGTTCTTTCTTTTTTTCTTCTTCACCGTGATTACGTCTCTTACTCAGATCAGATAGAATACATGAAACAGCCGGCAGTCATCACGCAGACGAGCACAATGCGCCGCCGCGTCATGTGATGCGCCCTTTGAGTCGGTTTACCTGTAAATGCAGCGCACTTATCAAAGTTCGCACGAATGGCCTCGAGGCAGACAGCAACAGAATCACGTCGTCTCCGCGTGTCTGTGTGATGTACATTACATCCTGCACGTCTCACATCTCTGCCACATATAAACACAGGAAGGCACAGGTGATAATGGAAACGGATTTTCTAAATGGCTGTGTGATAGCACGTGTTCAAAGCTGAGAACGTGATATAAAAAAACACTTTAGGAGACTTGCTGAGCGGCCCAGACATGCTGTACTCTGCTTCAACAGGGTGCGTCGTGGAGCTAGAAGTTCCACCATTTTGTGTTTTCTCAAGCTGCAAAAGTTTAAAGTAAAGTTATCACTGATAGACTGGATTCACATTTACAAACAATCCTGCATGCACACACAGCAGAAGGGCAGGACACACCGATGGGAGCATCATTATGGCCATGTTCAGGGTTCTGAAAACCTGCTTTCATCCTATAGAGGGTCGTGGGGGCTGAAGCTTATACCGGCAGAGAGGGGAAAAAGGTAGAGGATACCTCTCTATATGTCTAATTTTGCTTTGGAAGATTCTTACCTATGGAACAGCCATAATGAGAGCGGCTCAGGTTCTCTAAATGCTGAAGAAAGGTACTTCAACTCTTCCTTTCATGTCTCCTTTAGAAGAGGATGCACTGGTCCATCCTTTACAAAGAGAAATGATGATGCCAGCTCCTTGCATTCAAAGTGAAGCACCATCCAGGTCGACCTACGTCAGCAGCATCCAGCGTCTCATGATTAAGCTACTCTAAGTGCAGACCACGTGATGTTTTCCTTCTAGGAACCACGTAAATGAAGAGACACGGGATGTCGTTTTTTTCACTATTCAGCCACAAACAGAGAGACAGGAAAACATGCATGCTCACAGTCACACCTCCAGCCTGGTTAACATGACCAGGTAACCTAACTTTGGACTGTGGTAGGAAGAAGAAACACCTGGAGAGAAACCACAGAGCCAAACCCAGAACCTTAGTGCTGTGAAACCAGAAACCAGGCTGACAAATCCTCAAACATGCCGGTGAGTTTATCGCTATTTATTCAATAAACACAGTCACAGTCTGAGCTGTTTACTTCTCACCAGGTTCTGAACAAAACGATCCACCTCCTACAGTAGCAGGACTTGGTACCGGGCCTCTGACCAGTGGCAAAAAAAGTACCAAAACAGTCAGGCTTGTTGAAGCTCGTCTGACTCCATTTTAGGTTATTTTGGTTCCAATTACAACATAGTTCAGGCACAGGTGCTCTGGCAACATGTGCTGGGAAGATAACTTGGTCTAAGTCAGGCTAACTGTCAGGCTAAACCTGAGTTCCTTTATCTCTGACCCAACAGGAAAGTCAAGATTTAACCACCAACTCTCTGGTTAAATACTTTATTATTTATCAACTAGTGTGAGTTAAAAGAAAGAAATAGTAAAGAAATTAGACACTGAAAAATGAAAAGATGTGGACTTAATTACATGATATGTGACATCAAACGTACAACATTAGTCTAAATTATCCCAACTGAATATAAAGTTAACGAGACAACAGAGCAGTTCTTCGATGCCTCGCTGCATCGATGTGATCCTTCCCGACCTCTTCAGTTGCTTAACAATAGCGCCTACATGCATTTATCTCGATTTCTTGAACCTATATTGAGAAAACCCGATTTCATGAACTAAAACGGACTGTTATAGAACCGCTTGTAGCACCGACCCGTTCGTTAGGCTCATTCAGACCCAGTGTTTAAGGACTTTATTTCTGATCACTGGAGTTAATATCTAATTCTGCTAAAGTTCAAATTCTGCCCTCAATTAACTCCTTTTTTTAAACAGTCTAAACTTTCCGTCCATTACTTTTGTGGTTTGAGTTATTTTCACATTGATCTAAATCTGTTAATTGTCACAGCGATAATTATTTTCCTGACATTGTTGTGATGATACAACGCTGCATTGGAAACGTGTGGGAAGTAGTTAGGAAATAGTTTTAAGAGGTGTGATGCTGCTCCTGAATAACCACTCCGACAATTACTGTCTAAATGTTCACAAATGTGTGCTGATATAACAGAATGATTACAGGCTGTCGGTTTGCAGGTGCAAAACTGAGTGTTTTCCTCGAAAACTTGTAAAAAAAACAAACCCAGAGGGAGGAAAGTGGCAACTTAACTATCGAGCACCTCATCTGAGAGGATAAAAGAATGAAAGTGGTGAATGCAAATAAGACTCTACAGACAACAATGGGGATGATGTTTGTACCTAAAACAGATGCCAAAAAACATACTGAACAAAGAATGCAAACAAAACCAATTTAACATCAAACCCGGCTACGAGCAGGAGGCAGAGGGAGAGATCTTCTCCCTTCAGGGACCTCTGCCTGCTCAGTGGGAGATAAATGATGGACTCAGCTGCCTGGGAAGAGGACAGCAAAAAGATCAGGACTATCTCTGCAGAAGGCTTAACGGTGATCCCGGCAGAGTGGAAAAGTGGAGTTCATGAGAGAGAAGGCCAACCACCACGCTCTGTGAGATTGGAGGAAAGCTGGCGGAGGAACTGTGGGCAAGCTGGAAGAGGTGAGGAAAACCTTTTCGGCAGGGTCATAGAAAAGCGAGACTCTCCCAAAAAAGCATATCTGGAGGCTCTGGCCTGATGCCCTCAGCAAGATGCAGCTAAAAAAGAAGATACACGAGACTCTGGAGGCGAGAAAGCAAAGGTGCTCTACTTAAGGAGATCTGAGCAAATTTGGGAGAACCATCCAGCTTTAGCTACGCTGCTTCAGCTGATCACTCTGCTTGCATTTGGAATATGACACAATCCTTGAAGCTTCTTTCCCAAAGTCGTTAAAGTCAAAACGTACAAACAAGTAAGGAATTGATTCAACAGTTCTGCACAAAAGCTGTTAACCTGCCATCATCTCCGAGGCTGCCGTTGGCATTTCATTGGGTAACTATTAAAGCCCCGTTCTGGACTGACAGGTGTTGGTCTGAAGTCATAGAACAGCCAATGGCAGTGGCTCCACCAAGTGGGGGTTAAGGGAAACCGTGGGGGGGCCACAACCATCCCTGAAATCTCATTGGCCACCCCAGATCCGATAGATAGATGGTTGGTTCGTTCACTTTAACGTCTGATGTCCAAGTTGCAGCTACGATGGCCGAGTGCAAATGAAAGTAGCAAAACATGACGTACCCTACAGAGGATACAGCAGTGTGTAGAAGATGGATGGATGATGGATGAATAGATGGCTGGATGGATGGATGGATGGATGATGGATGGATGGATTAATTACATGACCTAACACTTGTGCATACAGCACAAAGTCTGAACTTGATTCTGTTCATACATTTCAGCACCAATGTTGGTCCTTAATCAACTTGGAGAGCATAAAAAAACCTTTAGAGTGTGTTCAGTTTTGGTTTTGTTACTCTGCTCTTTAGTTTCTTAGCTGATGCAAAGTGAAATATCTGTAAAAATGCAATTACTATCAAGTCAGATATTTGAGCCTGATAAATGTAATGCAGGTTTTGATAAAACATTAATGAGGGTTTATTTCAGTTTGTTGCTTCCAGCTGTTTGCAGGACTCTTTCCTCTGAGTTTATTACATACATGCAGCATCAGACAGCAGCAGGATCCATCTGAGCAGCTCTGAACAGGATCTAAAACAGCTCAGTGACGAATAAAACTCATTTCATTGCAGCACAAGAGACTCTAGTTAGAAAAACTATCATTACACTTAGACAGAAGTGTTCATAAGTTGGTTATTTTAGATACAACGGCAAAAAAGAAGGTCTGATATTTTCGTTTTCATGCACCACCCCAAAGTTTTCAGTGGCCACCATTTTTATGATTGCTTATGACTTATGAGGGATTAATAAGCTATCATTAGCTCCTAAAAAGTCCCGGTTTATGGGTCAATGTGAACAAAACTCAGTATTCACAGTAGTTCAGTTGGTTTAATTAACTCTGGTTACTTTCACTTGTTTTGATAAATGACTAGAACGGAACCGAGACTGTTAGCAGTACGGGCTTAATGCATGTAACAATGGGATTTTCATTTTTCTTTTACACCCACTGATTCGATAGCGGTTGTCAACGTAGCCAGAGAAACCAGTTATATGTTCAGCAGATTGGATGGGAGACGTACTTAATTGTACGAATTTTTTTTTTCCCCTCATTGCCACAAACTTTTGAAATTGTAATCCAGTCTTCATCAGAAAAAGCGAGGTTCCACGACCCCAACGCTGGTTCAAATATTGGAACACACACTGGCTGCGCAGTCATTTGAATGGATATTGGATCCCGAGCGTGTTCGCCGTCCTTGTTCCCTGGATACGCGCATGTAACTTTGACAGAAAGATGGATGAACTGTCTCATTTTCATTTTAATGAAAACAGATGGAAAGAATCGGGACCAGCACAAACATTATTTCCAGAGCTTGATACCATTTGCTTTATGATTTTTTATTTTTTTTTTGCCATTTTGCAGCGGTTAGCTAATGGCCTTGCTAGTGTTGGAAAGAGAGGAGGGAATTACTGGGGCTCGCGCTCGTCCTCCTCTAATTCTGACATGCAAATATACACGCATTCCCGTCGCCTTCAACTCAAGGGCAGCTCGGCGCTAGCATGATTTGATATGCTAATGCAGGATGTCATGTGTGGACATTATAATGAGTCATTTAGCGCCTGACTTCTCCCATTTCTATTGACACTACTGGTACATCCAGAGGACAAGGATTTCTCCTGTCTGCGTTAACTCATCATATGCGGATTTATTATTGACTAACTGAATCTGTCTCACGCTTTCAGGAAGGGGTCTGCCGAATGATTGCCATTTGATATTTTTTCCCCTGTTGAAGTTTCAGCGGCGGGAAGACTGATAGATAAAGTCATGCAGTATATCTGACCAAATTGAGAGTCTGAATTGCACGCGCCATTTACTTTCCATCAAGTTTCCCTTGAACAGCACCTGAAGGCCCGTATTTTGTGATCGTCAAATTCTGCGACAACATTCCTCTTAGACGCCGTGTGGTTACCGCCGAGAACCATCCTCAGTGTGGACAGATTTTTTTTTAACCTTTGGTAGGAAATAGTTGTTCATCAATTTGTGAATTATCTTTAAAAAAAAAATGGAACACTGTTGATGTTAAATGCTGTAAAGGAGGCAGACATATTTGAGGCGTATTAGTGAATTAATAAAATAAGACGAGTTGTATTTTAATCAGTTCTATTTAAATGAATGTAACCTGTAAACCTCTGTAACCCAAATCCCTGCATCTCCTGCTTTAGGAAATACAATCAAACACACTATGTTCTGTGCGCCTCGATAAATTTAACCACAGGAAATAGAATAAAAAACATTCCTGAGAGTTGCCGTCTGGGCCCACGGAGGCCTTTGCTGAGAAATTACAGCTCTTTAACTTTTGTCTTTGAATTGGCGGTTGCGTAGAACCTGTCATTTTGCCTCTTGCCATTTGGGGGAAAAAAAAAAAACTGCTCATAGTGTCCAAGTACCATAATTCCACGCCAAGCCTGAGCTGCTAATGCATCACAGAGTTCAACAGGAGTCGGCGTGCTTTACATTCATAACTCACATGCTCGTGTTAGGAAGCCATTTTTTTCTTTGCTTTGGCTCCAGACAAATCGTATTGGGTCGATGTATTTGTGTTAGATCCCGTGGCGGTGGACCTAGAGGTCGGGGGATCTTCTCGGGGTCATGAACATCCGATGCTGGCCTTCTGGTCGGTTATTAACCGGGTGATGCACCAGATATGAGGACAAGACATTAAAGAGAATGAACAATATAGCGCACATAAAGGATTTCTTTTTAAGGACACATTAATCAGGGGACTCTGCAACATGTTCATAAATCGTTTGCATTTATTTTAATTAAATGTAAAATATGACTTTAATAATGAGAAATAATTTCACTCATTACATGTGTTTTCTGAAATTAAACACAAGCATAAAAATAAATCTTTTGCACTCGAGCAGGTAAATTAATTATTACTATTAATTCAAGTATGTTAATATTCACTCTGTGATTATAAAGACGGTCACAGCAGCCACTATGTACGCACAGCTGGAAAAAAGAAAAAAAGATATTTCATGAAGCCCTTTTTATTTCCACCTATTTCCAAGTGTCTGAACCTGTAGTTATGAAACCGATCTGCTTCATAACAAGCTCATGTGCTGGAGAAATGATGTCTCTCATCCACCTTCCTCCAGCTGCTGCAACCTGCAGCTTCATGCTGGTTTGAGTCATTAAACTGTCATGATTAGCATTAAAAAGGCAGTGAAATTGCAAAATGACTGCTTGTAGTGTTAACTTAAAAACAAGACAGTGGTGGACAATAACCATGGATTTAATGCACCTTCCTTTAACATGCTGATGTGTATTAACTGATGTTTGCGGTGCCGTCGCCAGCACCACGAGAAAGCCTGCTGTGGGAGAGAGATAGCGCTCCGGATAAGCAGGGATGTCTTCATGACTTGTGTACAAGTATTAAAAGCGGTCCCTGCCCTCTGGGTTTTGTAAGCAATATTCATCTAATGCCAATGTAATCTTCATCTAATAGAGCTGGAGTTCCAATCAGATGCAAAGCCAGGCTGGGCGTGAGGAGGGGAGATGAAGGCAGAGGGAGACAGCCAGAGATGCAGTGGAAAGTAAAGTAGGTGAAACAGAGAGGTGCGGGAAAATGAAAGGCAAAGGAGTCACGGAAGGTGAGATTCAAAATACATGTAGAGGCTGCAGAGAGGAGCCATTTTTCCTGATTACAGCTGAGCTCATTGCCTGGTGTCGTGGATGTGTGGCTGAGAGAAGCACAGTCAGAGGAATCCCTCTGCCTCCTTACATCTGGAAATAGAGCTGCAACCTCCTGGTCATCTCCTAGTTTGTCTTCCCAGTTCCGCCTCATCCATTATTTGCTTAATTAAGTTCCTCTGAAGCAGCTTTTGCATATCCCAGAATGTGGAACGTAAACTCAGGGACCATGCTTGTGTTTTTTATTTTCTAAAAAGTACAATCACAGAACCCTGTTTCGGGAGTTACAGAAGCTAATGGAGCAGAGTTTAGCCGGGACACGGTGCCCTGACTTCAGCTCTCTGTATCTGCCAACATTTCTGTTCATACACAACTCACTTTACACCAGCAGTGGCCCCACAGTTTGCCTCTCAGACGTGTTGCTCAGTTTGGAAACCGTAGGTCCTCAAGCAGTCTAGCTTTTGACTAATTTTGCTGTTGCTGGCACTTTTTTTTTTTTTTTAAAGCTGTAGCTAACAAGCTGATTAAGATACCGTCAGCTTTAATAATTTAGTTAAAAAACTCTGTCACCTGCTGACTTGTTAAACTAAACACACAGAAACCTGTCCAGCCAAAGCTACAGAAAACAAAGTCAGTCTTCTCACCTGTTGACGATCTGTGGAGACGATTAGACAGTTTTTTATGCCTCAGCCCAAATGTATTACATCCAAACATTCATTCATTTGGTTTCTTAGGTAGTTTGTTTTGTGCAAAGCTAATATTAAGCTGTTTGCAAAGTGCTTTGTGTTTATTTGTTCTTGTGTTTTGTCCACCTGTTAGATGTTCGTCCAGCCAGGACACGTTGGTCTTCCTCCATCCATGTGATGTTTTGTTGAAGTTGGGTTGAGAGAGAATTACCTGTGGATGACCATCAATAATTATGTGTTCTTTGGCCTTGGAGCTAAGATTTAGTTACTGCGATAGCTAGTTAACCTTGATTACAACAGATAAACATGCATTTCTTATTCTGTTGCCCTTGTACAGCCGTGACTCGATAATCCAACACTAAATGTAAAACCGTCTTTTCTGTCGGATTGTCAAGACGGAGGTCGAGATACGAGGAGGGTTTGATGCTGGAAGGCTCATTAGTTGTTAATATTTATTGTCTATAGTTGTTATAATAACTAGTGTGTTGTTAGAACACTACACATCGCTGGATTTCAGCCTAACTGACTGGTGTGCTCCTGTCGGTTGAAATCGAAGGTCAGTAAATCTGTCGGGTTGCTCAGTCAGATTATACGCCGTTGTCCTGATTTGTGTCATGTTGGAGTCCAAGGCTGTCGGTATGTTAAGGCTGTTTTTATGGGTTCTGTTCGTTTTTCCTACAAACCTGTCAGATAGCAAGGTTTTCAGATTGTTAAGGGTCGGATTATCGAGTCATGGGTGTACTTTACTTTTTAGAAAACCAACACCACATCGGCATGTACAATCCAAACCCTGTTCTACAGCGAACCAGGACAAGGACGACTGCTGTTTGGGCGGCGTATTGAACACTTAATTAAATACAGATTATGTGCTGGTCAAGCTGACTCGCAGGACTCTCCATGTGACAGAAGAGCCGAGCTGATAAGACGAGCTCGGGGTTGGTTTAATGTTTCACACGTACACCAAGGCTGCCTGAAAACCTTAACATTCTAGTTGTGTGTCTTGTTTCTTTCATGTTCCTTCTTGCATCCTTTTTTTTTCTCCTCTCCGTCTTGTTTATTCCTCTGCTTTGCCTCAGATTGGTTAAGCTGTCCGAGGCAGAGCAGCAACAAGGCTGTTTGTGATGTCTGTGTGGTCGGTCGGAGGACAGTGAGAGGCTTGATAGCTCCATTAATGTTCCTTTGGTCTTCCATTTCAAGGCTGCACAAGCACTCTAATGCGCATGTGTATGTATGTGTGGTCTGTCTTTCTAGAAAATTGAGAAGAGAGAAAAAAACAAAAACAGATTCAGGGCCCAAAAGCAACTGTGACAGTGTGTTTACTGGTGTTGTCGAGGGGACACAGATCAGTTTATAGAGTCACATTGTGGGGACGAGGAGCTTAACGCTGAGGGTTACTGTTAGCAGCAGTTATGGTCAGAGTTTCAGTAAGTCGTTAGTAAATTAATATAAGCCTGTCCTTTAAAACGATTGCGTGTGTGTGTGTCGTGATGAGGTTTGACTACGTTCAGGTTCTCGTGGGAAAAGCTCGGAAAATGTCATGGCAACAGCATCCTTAATCCGTTATTTCACACAAGCTATCGATGTGGTCACACACGTTTTACGGCACATCAGAGTGAGAGTCAGACGCACCACAGCAGCGACTGATGCTCTGAAGAACGAACAGCAGCTCGTAAGACGCAGGATTAGCGTGTTGGGCTAATGAGAGCTCAAGTGTTGTGTGAAGTCAGTGCAGAACTGTTTCCCTCTCGCTGTGATTTCTGTTTCGCTGTGTGCGGCCGCAGAGTCATGAATAATTTGACACTCCTCTGACAGCATCAGGCCACCTGAAGGTCCTGTTGGTTCAGCGTCAGGTCAGAGAGACGTCCATGGCACACCGCCTGGTGGGGGAGCTGGACCGGGTCACAGCTGCCGACCGGGTCGGTTGTCAACACCAAAACAAAACAAAAAAAACAATCTCATTTTCAGTTCTCCTACAAAGATCTTCCAGCACTCACTGCCAGAGCCGACATCCAGCGCTACCCACACCACCGATAACGTCGTTCTGAAATCAACAGGAGTCGGATTATTTGCGCTGTAATTTTGTCGTGTCCCTGGATATTCAGATTTTCACGAGAGCCAGGGCCTTTCTGTGCCCAGTTTGTATGTTTCCTCCAGAACCTCCGGGTTCTCCCGCTATCAAAACAACATGCTAAGTTAATTCTCTAAAGTGCCTTTGACCGAGGCGCTGGCTCGGAGCTGGAGTCGGTCCCCAGCCGCTGCACAGTGGCTTCCCACTTCTTCTAATACATCGACGAGGCAGAGAACAGATTTCCCTGCGGTGTTTAAAAAAGAATAACTTTACACAACCGTTGATTTCCCACCATTTACCCAAACATGCTAAACACGTTACGCTGCGTGGACTCACTGGAGACACGAGCACGCTGTAGGAAATAAACTCCTGCATTAGGACGAACACAAATAAACCCCACTCATACGCCTGTGAAGCTTTACCTTTATAGACATTTTCAAAGTGTTTGCAGCCAGTTTGTCCTGAAGTGCATGAAGTAACAGACCAACACAATCCCACATCTCCCTGCATTCTCTGCACAAGATGACAAAACACTGGTACACGGCTGCTTTTGTTTCTGGAAAGTTGGTTGATTGGCTTTTCAACAGGCTGCACTGACTCTTGATCTGAGCTGTAGGGTCCCCGTTGTGTTTAGTCAGCATTTAGCATCAATGCTACGCTGCCGTTCTGCCAACCTGTTCATTTTAAAGGAGACATATTCTGGTTATTTCCAGCTTTAGGTTTTTATTCTGGGGGAACTAGAGCAGCTTTGCATGAGTCACAGTTTTAGAAAACCCTTATCCATCTCATACTGGCCATTTCTGCAGCTTCTCTCTGAGTTTGAAACATAGATTGCATATAAAAGCTGAATGTAGTGACCCTGACACCTCCTACTGGTTTCTGACCACCGATTTGAAGCCTTGACTCCTGATCTTCTGTCAATCACAAGTTAGCCCCGCCCCAAATAATGTTCTGCTTTATTGTCTACTTTAATCCAAATGGGACCATAATTTACAAAACGAACGCCACGCTGTATTCAATAAGTCTTGAAACTAATGATTGAGTCCATAAACTCAACAGGAAGACGTTTACTGTGGTGCCAAACCACGTGAGAAGTGGAGTCGTGTTTTCATAGACTTCTATACAATCTGACTTTCTTTTTGCAACCTGAGGAGAACGTGGCTGTTGTCCACTTCCATAGTGACTTCGCTTTTCAGATCTATATCATATATAAACCCGAAGGTCTGAAACAAGCCAATTTAGCTTCTGTCTCTTTCACACGTCTTCTGATTGGCCGACTTCTGGAAGCCTGCTGAGCGTAAGCTGTGCTGCATGGTCGTGCTGCGGCTTCAATAAACGACAGAACAGATATAGGAATTGGTGACAAGATGACATCAGCTGGGGGTAAAACTAAAAAAAACAAACTCCTGGTACTTCAAGCAGTCACGATTAAACTGATTTGCTATCACATTTATTTCATTATTGGAAGCTTCGACTGTAATGTTTAGTTTGAACATCTGGCGTTGTGAATCTATATATAAGACAGAACATAAGGAGAGACTAATATGTTCCCTTTAAACCCTGATTTGGCAAAACAAACAGCACGATTGTGTCACCACAGCAGACGATGTGTCCCTGTCTGTGACTATCACAAGTGACATCTGCATCTAAAATGAAGCTTTCAGACTTACACCTCGTTCAGATTATAAATATGTTCTTGACTGTTGTTTAACTAATTTCCACTCAGGGATAGAAGCAAAAGAAACGAATGAAGAGTTAAGTCCACTCCAGCTACACCCACCTCAGCCATGTAACCACTTGTTTAATCCCTGCTTCACCATCATAATCTTCTGATCCATAAATTACCCCCGTTCTCTGAACCACTCGGCTTGTCCTCCAACGCCCACCTCCACCTGCCTCGGGATGACTCAGGACTCCCTGCCGGCGCCGGCTCAGACGGCCTCCTGCAGAGCGTTCTGCTCAGAGCTGCTCCAGCCTCAGCTGGATGTAAGACCGGAAAAGTCTCCTTCTGTCGAGGCAGTGAAGGCAGCGCCAAATCAAATTTGGATTTTGCCTAACCAAGTGCACGTTATAGTTGGCAAATCAAATCTACCTTCACACCTTTGTGTAACCGAGAGCTCGTAATTACCCACAGTGCACCGCTGCAGTGAAAGCTTTAGTGTATTTCATTTGATTAGATCGATGTTATTCCTTCATTTTACTCCATCAAGTGTCTTTATTTAGCAGATAAAGCAATTAGTTACTGTACAAGTTAAGATTTTACCTTAAGAATCAAATGAGAAGCTTATAAAATGCAGCAGCTGTAATCAATAAGAAATGGTTTGGTTGGAAAGCACCGAGCTCCCTAATTTTATATAAAATACTAAAAGCTTCACCTCAGGTAGCTACACTTCGATGCATTAGGTTTAAAAATCTAATATAGAGTCCTCTTGCCTTTCTGTACAGCCAATTACCGTGCATATACAATAATGTGTCACTCAGAATAAGCACACTTTGCTGATTGTACTTTTGCAATTTTATTTTGAACACAGTGCAAGTTTAATATAATTTCTTTATTTTTTTTTTGGTAATTCTACTTTATTGTAAAGAATCTCAAAACTTAGCCTTGCCACACACTGTCTAGTTTTTTCTTATCATGTATAAGACTTGAATTTCTATTTTTGCCCAAACAAGTCTGGAAAATCAGAAATGTAGTGCAGCAGCAGCTCTTCACTACCTGAGCCGCCTATTAGAGCTCAGCGGGGGTCAGCGGCGGCTCTCGCCTCTAAAGTCCCACCAACACGCACACACTGGATGTCCACGTAATTAGTGCCGACGTTTTTCCTTAAATTTAAAATTTAGATTTGTTTCTGTGCGGCTGGTTAACATGCGTGTGGATGGTGCAGGTGGAGCAGACGGGCTCCAGGTTCACTGTGAGCATGAAAGGATTTTATTTTTATTCTTAAATGTGATAAAATATGTGTCAACGCCCTTTTTTCCCCTCACAGGTAAAGTGTAGTTGTCACTGAGGCTGGATTAACACTCGCAAGTTTTATTCAGCAAAAATGTCTTATCGCCTTATCGTCCATCCGTTATTGTTTTCTGTGTTTTGGTGCTATATTTGTTTTTAATGTTATGCCATTTCTGGATCGTAGAGATTAAAGCCTCGTTTTTATTTACAGTATATTTTTGCAATTGATGTTTTTGCATTAATAAAAAAGGAAATTAATTTCCAAAGTTTACGGTAAAACTCTGGCGACCACAATCGCCACTATTTTACCTTAAACTTCAGATTCTACAGCAGAATACTGCGTTAAATTTGACAGTAATTAATTATCGGGTGACATTACAGTTAAATAATGTGGCTGAATAAGAACTAAACATGATGCAAAGCAAACAGGAGCAAACCAAACTGGATGAAGTTTATCGTCCTCCTAACAAAAAAAACATGTATTTATTTAACATGCATGAGCATTTATCATTAAGGTCTAAGGTGCATGATATATTTATTTTTTTGTTGTTGTTTTCTGCTGCGATGCTGCTTCAGCCTGTGCAGGAATTTAACAACATACTGTTTGTGTTTACCTTGAATTGTCCATTTCAATGGCGAGCTGTTACCCATCGTCTCCTACATTTATTGTGTTGAATTTCCACAGACTGCGCGTTTCCTTCCCGTACGATTGTGTTTCTTTAAATACAATAAACATGATATAATAGAATACGAGTGTTACGAGCTGTCCTTCCAGAGCGGAGGTGGGTCCTTGAAAAACTTTGAGACACGTGTACGATCGGCGTGTGCATAAATGAATGTTGCGCCCGTCACCGAACGCCGCGCCGGGAATCAAAGGCTTCTTTAAATCTTCCATAAATGCCACAAACAAAAAAGCGAGCAGGGAGACAGCGAGAGGCTGGGGGCGAAAAGTCAAGAAGTAAAAATAACAGATGCTTGGTGATGAATAAGCAGCGTTGTTGTGAACGTGCTCTGCTGAATCCATCCGTCTGCCTGCCTTTACATTCTCAGTGCTTGCATTCATTTTGTAAAGTCGCCACCAACACTCAGCGTCCACATGTGCTTATGTGTGTGTGTGTGCGTCGGACACTTTGCATGTGCGGAGAGCGAGCAAACAAGGATTTCATTAGGTGTAAAAGCCCGACTTTAGAGTGATCAATGGCTCTTCTCATCGGTCACCTGGAGTGGCCTAACTGACCGCGGCGTCGAGATGGATGAGCGGAACAGAATAGAGAGAGGAAGGAGTGGCCGAGATGGAGTGGAAACAGAGAGGATGGAGGTGTTAGTGCTGATGAAAGTAAGACGAAGGGACAGATGAGTGATCGTGAATCACATTGACTTTCCAACCCCTTCTCCTGACGTACACGTGCAATCTGGGGAACGGTTACGATCACAAAAGAGCTCCGGTGATCATTTGTCGCGTTAAAGTGATCGAACACACGCTTGCAGAGTAAATACGTGGAATGTGTAAACGCACAGCTAACAAGCAGCGTGCCGTGCAAAGACAGACGTCGCTGGGTAATTTTATGCAGCGCATTTATATAGTATACTTACAGCTAACTAGGAGCGCTGAAAAATGATCCCGCCTCAGTGGAAGACAAATGAAACAGGCACCCGCTCATGAAAAACGCTGCTCTGTAGCAGCAGCAGACATTAAAACCTCCACAGGGTATCCTCAGGTTGAAGAGGTAAACGTAAGGGATGAGGCCGGGTGCAGGTTCATTCTTACCCGCATCCTCAAGTGGTTTATTAACGGGAAAGGCCTGTAATGCTTAATGATGAATATGTTTACACTCCTGTCTTTAGCAGAGTCGATCTAGAAACCAAACGGATCATCTCCATGTGTTGAGGTGGAGAAACCAGACATTGACACTGAGATCAAACACCGTATGGATGAAGCTCCAATGCCTCACTGGAATGAACTAATCAGTCGGGTTAAAACGGTTCCATAAAGGTAATTTTAAGTTGGCGCAATCAGGCTAATTTGTCGCAGGTTCAGGTAGTTGACATGATTGCATGTGAGTCTGAAGCAGCCCGAGAGGTCGAGCATTGGATCGGCAGCGGTACAGAGAGAGCAACGATGCCAAGCATTTAAACATCTCGTGACCAAAAGAAGCAAAACAGCTCCCATAAACACATGCAGAAAGAAAAGCTGCCATTGATTTGTGGATTAATTGATTGAGTGATTGATTGAGTGCAAGCAGCATCTAAGTTAATATATTTTGATTAAATCCAGGGTGTAAACTACAGGTGGGAGCTTGACTCCTCTAAATGGGGATTTAAACTGACATGGAAATAT
The DNA here is from genome assembly GCF_000690725.1 of Stegastes partitus. Lineage (NCBI taxonomy): Eukaryota > Metazoa > Chordata > Actinopteri > Pomacentridae > Stegastes > Stegastes partitus. The sequence continues at coordinate 715,521 of NW_007577803.1, read as the reverse complement.
GATGCTGACATGTGGATGCTACTTGTCTGTGATGCATTCCTGTATTTCTGTATCTTCATCATTATGGATCATATGTAAAACTAGCCTCGGCATGCTATTCTTGCCGTTACAATCGAAGCGTGGTGGTGCAGCAGTTAGAAGCATGGTGGCTCCCAGAAGTGATTTAAGGATGTTTGGAGGGTTTTCTAAA
>NW_007577803.1:690157-714866 GCF_000690725.1 Stegastes partitus | reverse complement strand
ATTAGACTATTTCCAAGTATGATTCATTCGTGGTTCTTCACTAATTCAGTCCAATCATGATAAGAGCATGCATGTTAATTCTTGACGTCGTCATCAGAGCGTAGTGGGGATGAAATATCATAACAGTCGACAGGTTTTGTTGAACATATTTTCTGGATACAGGCAGCAGTGGTTCCTTCTCACCAGTTTTCCTGTTGATATGAAGACATAATTGTCAGGTCAAGCATTGATCTGTTGTTTCTGGTCCTGGTCTAATCAGCTAATAAATCCATATTCTAAAAATGATCCTAACCCAGCAGCTTCTGTGACAGCTCCCTCAACCTCCACTGATACTGGATCGGCTTTATGGAGCTGAAATAACCTGGGATCAAGTCCGACTTACTGAAATAAGCCTGGTTTATTTCTTATGTTCCATGATTGGTAGACTTGCTTTATGGAACAGGCTCTAGGTAGACCTGTATACCTCAAACATGTTCTAAACGTAGAGATTTCTATGATAGCTCTATAATTCTCCACATACCCTGAATTGACTTTATGGAACCAAAATAATCTAAAAGTAAGTCAAGCTAACTGTAATAAGCCTGTTTTGGTTTTTTTTGTAAACCCACATTATGGAACAGGTTTCATGTACAATTATGTCCCAAATATGATCACAATCTAGAAGTTTATGTGGCAGCTCCCCCATCCTCCACTGATATTGGATCGGTTTTATGGAACTGAAATAACCTGGGATCAAGTCTGACTTACTGAAACAAGCCTGGTTTATTTCTTGCTTGCTTTAGGGAACAGGCTCCTGATGTGTCATGTGCACACATCTCCCACATGTGACTGAAGCCTTTTGCTGGATGCAAATGTGGTCCGTGCTTTTCATTCGTCTCACCGTGAACATCAACTTGCGGAGACTTTAAAATGTCTCGCGACAGGCAATCCATCACGGCGAGCATTTCATTGCCTTCTTTTTTGTACGGCCTACGTTATCATTCCCCAGAAATGCAAATCAACTCGACTTCCTGATGGTGTGCAGTATCAGAGTGTGACCTCTGAGTAACTCAATAGCGTGAAAGGTGTCAGTGTCTGTATGAAAGCTTCCATGTGGAAAGTCTCTTTTTTATCTATCCGCTGCCAAGATAAAGAAGACTCTCAGCGGGGAAGATTCATGTCCCCCAGACGGCCCCCCGCCCCATCCTGCCGCCGCCGCCACCGCCGCCGTCGCCATCGCCGCTATCTAACCTCCTAAAGAAACAGCTAGGCCAATTAACCTCCCTCATTACCGCTGCTATAGGCCTTCCGCTCCAAAGGAACGAGCGAGATGTGAGGCCGGATGGGGGAGTGGCAGAGGTGTGGGCTGGGGGCGAGGGCTGCTGATGGGTGGCAATGCAGTAGAAGGAAGGAATAAATCAGCGAAATGAAAAATAAGAAAACGCAATTTGTCACACCATTGTCGGCTTCCCTTTCTCCCCTCCCTCCCCTTTGCGAGAGGAGCATGGATTCACGAGGCGAGGCTTGCGTGTCAGCCCAGCTGCTGCATCTATTTAAATGAGACTCACAGCTTCATGAAGTGAGACCGCATATCCTTTCAATATGCAGCTCTGCAGCCGCTGTGCGTGTCTGGATGAAGGGGAGGCAGACGCACAGTCGAGAACGGAGGCAGACGGAGAGGGCGTAGCGTAAGCTGATCCGAGGGAAAAAGAAACTGAGTAAACCAATTTTTTGAAGATAACTCCGCGGATGCATGAGCGAGATTGAAAGTGTGGAGGAGGTCTATAGCCTTAATGGGTCGCTGGGATGCACGCAGTGACTATAAAAGACAAACCGTGTTGACAGGAAAAGCCAGTCTTATTATTCAGTTTGTCTGTGAGGAGAAAGTAAAAAAGAAAAGAAGTCTCTCAGCCGCTGCATACGTTCTCTGTTTCATCAGATAAAGGAAGCTTTTGAAGATACAAGCGGCAGTTCATTAGGAATGCTACTCTCTCGTGCTGTTACAGGATTTTTACTTCAGATGGAGTGTGAATGACACATCTGTCAGCTTTTAATAAAATGTGAATTAGTAGCATCCCTTCGTCAATGATCCCAAAATTTACTATTATGAATATGAGAGAGAGAGAGAGAAGAACAACATATTCAGGAAGGAGGAACACCAATGATTTTAAACACAAAGATCTTTGAAAGCAGCGACGTCATGTCTTCTGAAGCCAAACTTTGCCAGAGAGGGTTATCTGAGTGAACGCTTCGGAGACTTTCTATTAGAAAGCTTGCTTTAGAAACTGGGGCACACTGTTTAAAAATGCAAATATCAAAAAGTAAGAACTGTCTGTTGGTACATTAGTGGAAATATTTCTTGGAGTTTGATCCATGAGGAGACGAAGAGTCAGCTTCGTTGTCCATCGGTGGGTTGGTCGACTTTGGTCCAGGTGAAGATATCTCAACAACATCTGGATGGTTTTGATTTGACATTATATGCAGATGGTTCCCTGACAACCAATTCAGTCTGATCATCTTTAGACTTTTCCTGTTGGGTCACCAGAAGCTTTGTAGTTTGGTTGAAGTGCCTGAACAGCTACTGTATGGATTGCAGCACAGTTTGATAAGACATTCGTGACCCCTTGACTTTTCCTGTGGAGTAATACCTTATAGCTGCACAGCTAATGACATCCCCCCTGCCCTCTGCTGTATATTATGTTTAGAACATTTTAAATATACCTGCTAAACATGTTAGCACGCCACTGACATTCAGCTCACAGTACCATTGCGCCAGAGCTGCTAGCATGTGGCTGCACAGTCTTAATCTTGTTTAATCTGCCTCCTGTGAGCTCCTCTGCTCTATTACAGTATCGCTCTAACTCTCCGGAGTAACCCTTTAATCTGCACCAGGCATCGGCTTGTGACGAATTCTGGAAATGCAGATGTTTGGTTTGTGTGTTGAAGAAAGATTTGTTAGCACTGCGGAAAGATGAAGTGAAAAGAGCAAACAAAGGAGTCAGAACATCTGCTTTGATGGCTTCCTCAACATCTGGTTTGCTTCGAAGCTGTCAGGAGTTTGGGGAATATCACTTATGCACCGCAGGAGGTGATTTAAATTAGCAGCGAGAGCGGGACAGAGAGGTGTTGCAAGGGTTTTCCAGGTGTCTCAGATAAGTGAAGGTAAAGGATGATGAGAGGACGCCCGAGGAGCTGCGGGTGAATTAGCCTTTAAGGACTGGAGTCGGCGAGCGATCATCACCTCCGGGCCTCAGACTGTTTACCTGATCGATGAAGCGCAGCAGAGCCGTCGACATACAAACATACGTGCTCCTTATGGGACGTGCATCCAAAGCTAGCATCCAGGCGAGATCGATGGACGAAGTGTTTTCACAGAGGAAGTTTTCACGCTCTCATTTCAGTCCGTCTGGCAGCTGCAGCCTGCCTAAAGAGGCTGCCGCCCTCGGGCGACGCCACCCCTACCTCCGCCTGTTTACCTCGTTTTCATTCAATAACCCGATCTGATACAAGACGTCAGGTCAGCTAATACTGACTAATTGCGTCGAATGAAGGGGGACGGAAAATGTCATCAGCAAGCCAAATGAGTTTTAATTACTTCCTATAACCAGATATAGCAGATCTGTCAATCTCCAACTCACTCTGCAACTGGGACGGAGGTGGAGGGGGGAGGCAGGCGGGCGGGCGGGGGGTAATAACAGCACAGACCTGAGAGGGGAAAGGGGAGAATGAGAGGTATGCAAGAGGAAGGGAAACAGAGAGGTTATGGCGAATTAGGAGGCGATTGGCCAGCCGACGCATGCATTGTTTGAACTATATGCACGATTCACTGTGAGTGAAACTCTGCTGCCCTCTAAAGGTGACATCTCCCAGAATATGGGTACATTCAAAAGGCAGTGTGTATCCAAAGGGAATGTGTGTGTGTGTGTGTGTGTGTGTGTGTCCTGATTGCTCGTAAAACCGTGAAGTCCTTTGAAGACAGACCAAGGGATTGGATGGGCTGCGAGTGCAGGGTCGGGTTACCGGGGGGTGAAGAAGGAGGAGAATGGTGATGATGTGAGGTGAGAAGCATGAAGGAGGGCCAGGGACAGCGACCAGGAAGAATGGATTAACACACTTGGATGAACTCCCCCCACCCCCACACACCAACACACACACACACACACACACACACACACACACATCTCACACATGCTCAGTCGCTCGGCGGCCCGCAGGTAAAGCCAGCTCAGTATCAAGTGAAAATCCCACTTTTTCTCACATCATCACTTACCTGCAAACGCCGCTGTGAATAGACCACACAATGACATTTAGAACTTGTGCAAAAGCCTTCATCATAAAAAGCGACTCGAGCTCCAAAAAAAAAAGAAAAAAAAAAAAGCGGGATGCATTGATTTCCCTCAAATGTCAGGAGCGAGTGTTACAATAAAAATGGCACACCCTATAAAATTCCAGAGGATGCATGTTTCAGACCGAGCTGCTGCGAAAACACACTCATCGATTGCTTTTATTTTATTTTTTATTTTTTTCCTCCCACAGCATCAACACATCAACGGGTGCTGCTGTGAATATTGAACATGAGCACAAAGTTTTTTTTTTTTTAATATTTGTGCTCTTTTAACGGCGGGTGAAGCGGCTCTTTTGGAAAATCAGAATATTTGAAATCTGATCACATTACTTGACCCGTCAATTAACACTAACGCCCGCGCGGTCCTGAGGAAGCGCATTAGCTGCGTGTTGGAGCGTTCGAGATCTATATTGTGTTTGCAAAAAAAAAATAGATATTGAAGTTTTCCAGTTAGCAAGCTGGAGATTTATTAGATTTTTCTTTTTGTGGAAAGAGAGCTGCAATTAAATTGTTCATCCGAAGGTCAGAGTTCAACGTGTTGGACGAGAGTTGCAGGAAGTTCAGTCAGAGGTCTCGCATCCTGTTTGCAACTCAAAAATAAAAATGTTTGCCCCTCTTTATGGCATTTTCTGCGCCATAACTGCCTTTGAGGACGTCACTGGTGGATTCAATCTGCCTTTGCGTTGTTGCGCTGTGGCTCAGTGATCAGAAGCAGCAGTGATCACTGACTGGGAGTGTTTGTGTGTTTGTGTTTACGCTCCATAATACGATCACGCACTTCAGCGAGATGAAATGAAAGCGTTCTGTTTGGCAGAGAGAGAAGTTTGGGAGTCACTGATTAACAACTAAGTGTGATAATACGAATCTATTGCAGTCTTTTTAAAATCAGAACTTATGCTAACGACATCACAGTGTTTTAATAATTGTTGGTTTCTTTTTCTCTTTTATTTTTTTTCTTTTTCTGAAGTCTTAATTTATCATAAAATACAACATATCAGAGCTGATCAGCGATACGGTCCGGCTTTTATTCCCTTTGTCGTCCCTTCAAAGTCACTCCAGAGATGAAGGCTGCACAATCTCAGACTTAATCACAGCGAATTAAAATGTGAAAATGCCATAGCCGCCACTTTCTGACTTTTCTGGTCACTGTGATCTGTAAAAAATGGATTAGCTTCATTTGTGAGGCAATTTCCTCCGAACGAGGGACAAGAAATGAAACGCGCCACAAAAAAAAATAAAAGGTTGGTCGGAATTACTGAATTATTTTTAGATGAGGCATGAATTTCCACAGCAGACAGTTTGTAATCAATTGTAATTATGTCTTCTGCTGCTTTTTGGGAAGCGTTGGCTCTAAGACGTGTCAGACAAGCGAGCGGTCTCATATTGAACTTGGCTGTGAATCCATTATCAACATGTGCAGGGCTGGAAATGTGACAAAACTACAATCTGATTAGATTTAGAAATGAAGACCGGCCTAAGCACACACTGCGCCAGAACGGAAATTATCACTGATCGGGATTCTTGCTGCTGCGTTTGTCGACAAAAAGCTCGAACATGACAATCCAATTTTGCTGCCGTTTGATGGCGGACCTTTAATAACATCAACCGCCGCCTTTGTTGCGACGATATTTTAAGTAATTACACGTTCAGATTAGATTCGTTTGCGCGGCCATTTTCAAATTAACTCCGTTTAACACCTGAAAAGTTGACTTAATTAGCATTTTACCGTTTATTTACCTCTAAATGAGATAGGTGTGCAGCACGGATTGACTCAGGAGGTTGGTATCATCTCATTTAGGGGGACCCGGCGTCTGTAAATCAGATTTCAGTGCTTCAGCTGCTCAATGTGTGTTCAGTCCAAAGGGAAACACCTGACTGACTGACTAGCTGAGAGAAGTCATTATTTCCTCTATACGGGACATCATCTATGGAGGAGTTCAGGATTAAAAGCTGCTGGACTTTTAACCCAAACTGCTCCGAGGCCATCTGGGCAAAAGGTGACTCGAAGCGAGTCCTCGCCGCCGGCTGCAGGTGTGGAGTATGTCGCCGCTGTTTCCATGGCAACCCCGTACCACGGCGTCCACCCGCCTCCGCTGCGAGATGGCGTGACAGTGCGGCTCTTGTCCCCCCCCCCACGCACGGAGATGTATGGGTCTCTTATTGTCGCCAATATCTCCGGAGACGCTCTCACTGTCTCTCAAGGGCATCCTTTAAACAACTGTCCTTTTTATGCTTCTTTATTCTCCTCCCCCCTCCTCCACCCTTCTTCACAACTGAACACCATCAATCTAGCCATTTACTTTAACTTTATTTCTCACTCCATTAGTTTCTAGGACACAGAGCAGCACAAAGAGAGAAAAGGGGGAGAGAGAGAGAGAGGGAGAGAGAGGGAGATAGAGAGTGTGGAAAAAAATGAAAAGAAAGTTTGGCTCCTTGGAGAGATAAAATGTAATTTCACAGTCAACTTGCTGTGATATATTATTTCACAACAATGGGGTGTGGGCTGATATGAGCCCTGCTTGGCACCTGTACAGAGCAGTTAGAACATCAGCGATGGCTCCCTGGAGAGGCTGCTCGTGAGTGTGTGTGTGTGAGTGTGTGTGAAGGCCAAATGATCAAAAAAATTACCTGAATGGAGGCACCAGGAGGGTCCGGCCCACCGGGTTAAAGTGAGCACAGTCAACTGTAAAATTTGAGCAGTCATGATACATGCAGGGGGAAAAAAAAAATCCAATTTTGTTTAGAGTTATTTAATATGAAATAATATTTCCAGTCTGTGATTTCATACCTTTGTGTATTGAGCTTTAGTGGGAGAAGGCAGTGAAACAGCAGGTGTAGATAAACCCAACCACAAAAAAAAAAAAAAAAGGAAAAAGGCACAATCCAGTCCTCCCTCTATTCTCTGACATGTTTACAGTGAGACAGTTGAGCCAAATGAAAGAATCTAAGCATCATTTATTGTGGTAGCTGCGCTCCCTCGTCGCTCCTGCTCCACCATCGACGCACACAGGAACATGCTATGGCGCTGATAGATGCCGTGTGCTTCATTAGCCGCAGGCTGTCCTGGGAATCACTTACACAATATCAAACAGCTTTGGCCAGAAATCTAATGAGGCAGACAGCAGATGGGATGAGCTACGCCATGTAAGAAATGGTCTAATTTCAATTCAAAAATAATATCATCCATTTAGTCATGCTCCTCAAGCTATTGTTTTGTCTTTTTTTGTTGGATATTTGCTGAACTGTTCCTAATATCAAGAACAAATTTAACAAAATGATATTCGCCAGTCGACGTGTTATTGCCGCCGAGCGCGACAAAAGAACATCGGCTGTGTTCTCGTGTCTTTCTCACAGTTTGCTGTTCTTCTGAAATTGGGACACCAGCCCCAGCACCTGCTCCGACGCCGCGATGACCTTGTTCTGCAGGTAGAGCGCGCTGTTTTTAGACGTCTCGCTCAGGAAGTAGCGATAGTTCACCATGATGCCGCAGGAGTTGGCGACGCCCCTGGGGCTGCTGTCGGCGTGCCAGTTGAGCCTCCACATGGTGGCGCCGTTCTGCAGGTGGAAGTTCGCCACCGGGTTCAGAGCGTAGCCTCGCCGCTTCTCCCCGTAGAGGTACCAGGCGCAGAGACGCATCAGGACGGGCTCCAGGACGCCGGACAGCCTCTCCGAATGCATCCACTCGCTGGTGCCGATGAGCTTGCGGAGCGAGTCGACGGTCGGCGGCCCCGGGGTCGAGTCGACGGCCTGCTCCACCTCCCGCCACTCCTGCTCGGAGAGGAGGTCGGAGCCCCGGCCCTCCTTCCTGTACTGGGCGAGCAGGCCTTGGAGCCAGGAGGAGAAGCCCGGGATGGGCGACAGGCTGGAGAACTGGGCCATGTGAGGGAACTCGCTCTGGAAGACAAGAGGATGGAGGTAGAGTTAACCCTCATACACCCAGAACCCCTCATGTACCCCTCCACCGTTCTGCTGCTGTCAGAACGTCTGTTTTTATGCTTTTGGGACCTGCAAGGTTTTACTTTCTTTAATATTTGGGGGGCTGTGACAGCAAATCTGCAAATAAAGTCATGTTTGAAGCAACCGATGGTGAGGATCAGTCAGATATTTCAGAAACAGAACTACGGACTCAAGAAAAGCACGAATATAATGAATTTTTTTTCTCTTTAAAGGACGTTTTTTTAATATATTTTCTGCTTTTAAACAGACTGCAGAATGATTCTTAAGGAGACGGCCACGACAGCCACCTGGAGGAGGAGAAAATGGGACAAAAAACAACAAAAGAAAAGAAAGAAAAACTGGGAAAGGGACGAGGATGAGAAAAAAAAAAGAAAAACAAGGTAAATGTATAAAGAAAACAGATGAAAGGCGGCAGAGGTTTGACCTCCGCTAGAATGCAAGGGTCGCCGGTTTTGCAACGGTGGAAATGAGGGGCGCGAACGCTCAACCTCGACATCAAAACACAAACTAAATTTTCTCTTTTCGTGCTCGGGCTGCCGCCGCCGCCGCCGCTCGGGCCTCCAGCTCCTCAGACGGGGACAGCATTACAAATCAACTCCACTGCTTTGGCGTTTGCTGCCCCGCTGATGGAGATGGATGATCTCCTCTCTCCTTCTCCTCCCTCTCATGCCGTCCTCCTTGCACTCTCACCTTTAATACCTGTCCTCCTCCCCCCTCCACGCCGCCACGTGTCTCGTCTCGACCGCCCACACACAAACCCACCCACGCAACTCATGAGTTCCCTCTTCCAGCCCGCTACCCTTCTTTCTCCTGCAAAATAAAATAAAAAAAACACACTCCCTCCTCCAGCCGGCCCATCTTCGCGCTCCAGCGTCTAGGTTGATAAAGTGATGGAGCAATGTGGCAGGCAGGGAAGTGAAAGGCTGCCGATGAAAGTGGAAGTGTCAGACAACCCCTAGAGGGACGCGCTGCTGTCTGAAAGGAAAACAATGTCCTTTCTTCCTCCTTGATTTCACCCTCCCTTCGCTTCAAAATCCGGCCTTCTCCCTTTCCTCGTCTCGCTGGCTTTTTCCTCCACCTTGCGACTGTATCATGATCTTGCCTCTTTTACTTCTACTTTTAACTACCGGCTGTTCCCATTTTGAGGCTCACAGAAAAAAAAAAAAAAGGAAATGAAATGAGGATGGAGGCAGTAAAGAAAGGAACAGGGAGGAAAGAAGGAGCAGTGCCAGAATTGTGCTCCAGGGTCCAATCTACAAAGACAAGCAAGACGTCCTCTCTTCACCTTATATCACGGCTGTGACCTTTACTTTTCCACTCTATCATCCATCCATCATCGTAGTGGTCCCTCTGTGGCCGCGCCGCTCCTCTCCTCACCTTTACGTAAGGTAGAGGCCTGTCAGAAACCTCGGGCCTCTGCAGAATACCCGTCCGGTTTCGTGTTAGGTAGAACATGGCGCTTACACTCGGGGTCAGGGGTAAGATTTCCATCAAACATGTATGCATCCACCCATGGGGCGCGTTGGACAGAAACGTCCAGGAGAAGGTTTGAAAGTCACACAAAGGAGTAAAATGCCAGAACGCTACGACTGATTATACTGAATTATTACGCCAGTGAAACCATCACGCTGCATTTACTCGGCCACTTCGCTGTTCTCCCCATCGTGGAGACACGTCAAAGGAAAAAAACTGCTCGAGCGAAAGCTACGTGCACCTCGCTGTTCACCGGAAATGAGATCAATTAGAGGAGTAAACATGTTGTTAATTCATTCAACATGTGGCTAAATTGTCGCCTTAAACGGCCTCCTCGCTCTGTATGATAGTTTAATTTATCCCTAGCTTTCATTTTGCACTTTTACGACTTCTCTTCACAAAATTTTGCTCCTTCAGAACTTCAGACTGTAACCGGATCAGAGTTTCACGCTGCATCTACACCTCTGTTTCAGAAATTACACATTTATGATATTAATATTTTTCAAATATGTGTTTTTATTTATAAGATGCATTCATCTGAAGTGACAGTTTAGGTTTTATTTTAATTCACAGGTCCATTCGTATTTAACTCAGAGCTACAAACGCCTAAAGTTCTGACTTGTAGAGTTTAATTTCTAATCAAGTTTCGGGGCACTAAGTCATGGAACAACTTCTCTTTCATAGCTAAGACTTGTGCGTCAATAAAAACATTATAAAAACATTTAAAAGATCATTTATTTGCTGTTTCATGCCCAGGTATCATCATTTGCTTTCATTTTTTGTTTCCTTCTTGTGAAGTTTTTCTTCTTCATGTAAATTTTGTTCTGTTTATAATTTTGTGACATTTTTTAATCATTATTTAGGTGGAGGCTTTAAATAAGCCAACCCAGGCTCTCTGCCTCTTCCTGCACAATGCTTTTATCTGTTAGTTGTATGTTTGCTGTAACTCTGATCTCAGCCTTCGATTCTATTCAAACGTACGTTGAGTTAAGACGCATTAAAACAAATATTTACACTATAAAATTGTAAATTCATTCATTATAGTTAAATATTAACAGTAGACAGGAAGACAAATCCCTACAGAAAAGTCCAGCAGCTGATTTATGCTGCACAAAAAGTTCCCACAGGAAAGTTCAGATGGATGGATGAATGGATGGATGGATGGATGGATGGATGGATGGATGGATGGATGGATGGATGGATGGATGGATGTTTCCCCACAGAATATACCTCCACATGCAAACACAGCTTAGTTCATTCGCTGCACTTTCCTCAGTGCAACAACATGACCCAGTGTGGCTGATCCAAAGCAGATGATTCTGTCGTATCACTTCCACCTTTCCTGTTACTGTAGTCATGATTTTTTTATTCTGGTTGCATTCGCGAGCGCTGCAGCTTTAAGAGTTGGAACAGAACTCACTCACACCGACTGTAAAAGATATTGACGTAAACACAGTCAACTTTGCCCTCCGTCACATTAGAGTTATTGTTAAAAGTTCTGACATTTCGACAGTCTGGACCCGGAGTTACGCAGAATGATGTTCAATCACTGAACCCAGCAGGAATGATTTGCTGCTTTTGTTATTTAAATCATCAAACTCAACGATCCGTCGCGTCGTAATCCGAAGAAATGGAGCGTTTAATAAATATCACAAAGTCTGATTGTGTAAAAGTGGAGTTCTGAAGCCAATAAACAGCGCCGAGCTAGCAAGAGATATGCGAGGAGACGGCTCGCCATCTGTCGGCGTATCGCTCCGTCTTTAGCGATCCCTTGTTGATACGAAGCTCAGACCGCCACCGAGACACGAGGATGAGATTTACTCAATTCAAATATATTTCTTGTGGGTTTTAACTCTCTGGTTTTTGTTTTTCTCCCAAAGGTACCGTTTCCTGCTGGAGCACCTGGTAAGTGCACAAAACAGAAAGATGTCAGAACAACATGATATTTAGTTGATATATGTGTGTTTTTTGTTTTATTTGTGTGTTTTAGGTTATTACTTTTATTGAAATGGAAATTGTTGACTGTGTTTTAGTGTCTCCAGGACAGATGTATTGGTAGAAATGCCCACACAGTGAGTGGTATATGTGGGGGAGCTACAACCCAGATTCCTCTACATGCACGACGACGTGTAAGAATCCTAAATTATTTCCATTCTAACACCTCAGCTAAACTCGATGGCGTCTTTCTACCTTGCATTCCCTGAACTCAATTCAAAGGAATGCTGAGAATCTTTCAGACAGACTGTATGGCAGTGATTTATTTCAGCAAAGCATCTCTGCATAAACTGAACGCGTCCCGCCTCGTCTATCTGATTTGACACACCAGAAAACTTTCAATCCCTCTTGCTCAACATCACTGATTTGTTGTTAGCGCGCCGCACTTTTGTACGTGGAGCACAGAGAGGCTAAAAAGTAGCACACCTCCGTTTTACTCGCTTCTTCTTTTTGCATTACAAAGATAACAGGCGGAGATGTTGACACGCGCGGCTCTTAGACCTCTTGATGAAGTCAACATCCCCATCTTTAAGCTTTTTACAGCACAGTGCGGCGTAACCTACTTTCCAACCTCTGACACAAACAGCGTTAATGCCAAAGCAGAAAACACAACAGCCGTATCTGCTGCGCTCACTCAGGCGTATGTTTCCCTTAATAAAAATGCCAATAAGTAAACCACTTGCGGCAATCAAAGCAGTCCTGTAATATGAATAAATAAAGTGGAAGCAGCTTAAACCTGATTTTTTAAGAGGATACGCTATAAAGAGCTATTTCCCATCTGTTGGGTAGAGTGCCTTTTGATGTTCCATTCAATGTTCCAATCATTTAACAAGTGCTAGCTGGAGTGGCCCGACATGAAGGGCACTTCTGCGCTTATTGAGAGGGATGGATGAGATTTCATTCTGCCTGTCTGCCGAGTGCTGCCCTGTTTATGTGTACATGCATTCATGTGTGTATAAGCGAGGACCGACACGACTCGGGAATCTAAACAAGACGGGAAACTTTTTGACGAGTAAATCCTTCCTGTCGCTGGAAACAACAACAACGCCGCCGCCATGCCGCAAAAACCACTTTTTAAAGCTTCAGCGTCTGCAGGTTGCAGCAGCTGCTCACGTGTCATGTGCGCCGTCATGATGAGCCGTTATTATGCAGCTGTAATGAGGCGGGATGGCTTCAAAGCTTTACCGATAAGACCGGCTTCTTTACGGTTATTGTGTTTAGATAACAGATGTGTGCCTAACCTTGTCTGCGCTCTCTCATCAAGCTTTACCTCAGAATAACCCAACCAGAGCCTTTACAGAACCTCCACTGGAATGGAGTTAGTGTTTTACGATGGTTTTGGTGCTTCGATTAGCAAAAATTAACTAAATGTGCTTTACTTCAATCCAGTTAATTCTTATGTCTTCAAAGATTATATGAAGAAAATAATGAAATTTACTTGAAAACAGGAGTTTGACATAATGTAGAGTAAGAATGACTTCTGTTTACTGTTAATGCTGTAAATACAGATAAATGCAGTTTGACTTCACTCTACACTAAACACCACAATGAGAAAAGGCACAATTATGTTTGTGCTTGTTTGCATCCAGTTAATATTAACTTCTGCTGATATTCACTTATCATTAACTTATTAATATTTAAACTTGTGCTCACATGCTGTGGTTGGATTCTGGAGATGGAGGAAGTGATTTATCGAGCTACACTTTGTGTGCAAGGACAGACTTTTGGAAGTTAGTTTGACTCTTTTTGTTCACTAAAACTGAACCAAGACTTTGCAAAGAAAGATCAATCAATGAATCTAAATGTATATTATCTCTCAAATGAGTTTTCTCGGCTGTAACATCCATTTCTAGTCACCTGCAGCTCTCGCACCACCCTCTTGATGAGGTAGTTGCCCAGCTCCACTCCTTGCAGGCCAGCCTGGGTCGAAGAGATGGAGTAGAAGATGGCTGCATTGATCTTATTCACATCCTCCTCTGAGTCCAGGGTGGCGAACTCGCGGACAATGCTCTGAAAGACAAAAAAAAAAAAAAGCAGATTATTGTCAGGTCCCGAAGACAAATTCTGCATCCGGCTTTGTTAGCGGCACAGCTGCAGCCGAGGCAGGATTCCTGTAGCAACTGTTCAACAGCTGCTGGGGAAATCATTGCACAATTTTACACCATAAAACACTGTCAAATTTCAATGCTGTCAAAAGCACCTTTCCCCTTTACTGGAAAATGGCGAGAAAAAGAAGTGAGCGCTGTAGAGGCTGCTCCCAGAGGGATGTGCAGTTTAAAGGTCCTGGTATTGTTTTTCCTCACAGAAATTATCCACTTGTCAAGTGAGGAACAAAAAAAAAAAAAAAAAAGGTGTGGTAAAGAGAAACAAGACATTTCTAGCAGCCTGCGGCTACTGACCTGTATGTTATCGGCGATGTCTTCGGTGAGGGCCACGTGTAGAACAACCAGGGGCTCTCCTGGCATTGCGGCGTGAGTGAAGGCGTAACAGCGGCGGTACGGTCCCACTCGGCGCTTCAGGTCCGTCCAGTTCCTCACAGGGTGCACCGCTTCATACCTGGCAGAGGGATCACACTTTAGCTCGCAAAGCCTCGACCTCTTTGGTTCATTAGTGTTCCCATATGCAACAGCGGCAGGTTTAGCACTAATTTCTAAAACATCGGTTCGTCCGTTTAAGTCGGAGGTAGACAAAAGCAGGCTTTTCATTTAAAACTCCGTTTGAAGCAACTGTCACTTGTAGATTTGATTAGCCGCTCCTCGTATCGCAGTGCAGAAGCTCGTTAGCTCTGCCAGGATCTTACATTTCTCCATATTTCAATTCTAACATAACCCCATTTGAATGCTTAGAGCGCATACTAAGACACAAGTTAGATTTATGCTCCTGAATTTCAAACAGTATAGTTTTAATTTTACAAAGAGAAGGCCCTCTAGGATGAAGGCAGCAAGTTTGGCATTTCTTAAGCTATCTTGGATGATGAGCTTCCCTGGAGGGGTGCTATAAATTCCCCCAAATCCAATACAAGACATAGACTGTAACGTTAGCTTTGCACTCTAATATAGGTCAGTGGCATGCAGGCGCAGCTCCCATATAGAGAGGAAATGCTACACAACGAACAGGCTTTCATAGTTATATATATGATTGTTGGCCTTGGAAGACACTGGTGATGTTCCTGCTGTCTGTATTAATGTAGCTGGACATGCTGATGTTTGCAGCTGGAGTTAGAGAAGATAAATGCGCTGTGCTAGAAACACAGCTTGAGTTTTTAAGTTTTGCAAAGGCTAAATTAAAAAGTGCAAACGTATAAACTACTCGAGTATTGTTCTTACTGAAGACTCATAAACTGCATATTTGTGCAGAAATCTACCTGCTGAGCCCACTTATTGTTCCTGAGCTGGTCAGAGGAGGTGTTTAGCAAACTATGAACTCTCATATCTGTTGTATTATGTGCAGCTGATTACAACAACACATGAACGTCCTTACTGGCTGATCTTCTGCAGGATCTCGCAGGGCGACTGCCAGGTGATCCTCTCAAGCCGGAGCAGACCCACGGAGAACCACTCGGACAGCAAGCCCTTCAGCGTGCCGTTCAGTTCCTGGGAAAGAGAAGAAAAACAAAGTTGAGTACTTAGAATTAACATCCAGCTGATGATTGAAAACTCACCACATTCTCTCCCTTGTTGAGAACAGCTCAGCAGCCGCTTCGTCTACGCAAGTAACCGTTAGCAGAAAAAGCTTCTCCTCTACATTCTGGTATGTTAGCGCTGTGAGGAATGTTATTTTAGCGGAGCGATGGAAATGCTTCTTTTATATGTTTTAAAGAAGAAAAAAAAAAGAACATATTTCTCTAGAATATCATATTTTTTTATTACAAATTAGACAAATATTTTACATTCACTCATGAGCAGCACCTTCCTGAGTAACTGAAGTTGCTCAAGTCTGTCTATAGGAAATGAACAGTTCTATATCATATCTTGCATTTTTGTGCCCTTGTAGGAAACTGCTCAGCAGCATCTCTGTCAGTGCACAGAAACCTTCCAAACAAAAACAAGGTCATCCACTAGAATCAGGTATGTAGACACTGTGAAGAATGTCACTTTACTGCAGCCGTGGGAAAGTTTCTTTTATGTCTTCTAAAGAACAAAATACCATCAAAGACTGCAAAGAAACGGCAGCTTTTATATTACTATTAAGTACTTTAATAAACACAGACTTTACAACCTCACGGCCGCTTTTATTGGGAAAACTCAGAAGCTCCGTCTTCCTGAGCGACGGTGAAGTTGCTTAAGTTTGCCTGCAGAACAATTCCTCCACCTGTATCCTGCACAGTGTGCCGGCTGCGCGCTCCCCTGGGTGTCTGTATGCCGTTGGAATGTTTTCACATTATGAATAGTGATTTGTTCAAGCTTGCAATGGGCGTAGAAGGGGCACTTCAATAAACAACTTGCCATTTCAAAGCAGGCCTGTCCTCCAGCAAAGGTCAGACTTCATTTAAAGCAAATCTCTTGCAAACACACAAACAAGCGCACACGGTGCACACGCTGCAGCACATAAATGCAGCTTATATTGGCTGTTCCATAGGATGGCTTCTCTTCAGGCTTACTTTAATGCCAGTTTGTCAATCATAATAATAGCTAATACAAACAAGCACGACTACAGTCGTGGTATGAAAGCCGCTGCTGGCAGCCATCGAATCCAAAACTTACAAAATTTGAAATTCTTCCCTCACATATATAAATATATATATATATATATATTTATACATCTGGCCTGGTATTATTCAGCTCATGGCTGAGGGGGTTTCACGCCGGAAAATTCTCTCTGAATGAAGAGCAAATCAAAAGTAAGCCTCGGAAATAAAAGTTGAGCAAAACTTCCATCATGTGTGCCTGTGTCTACGAGTTCCTCAGACTTCACGAGCCGCCTGAGGGGAAATAATCTACGATGGCCGATAATCCCACACCAACATTTCTGTGGAAAAAATGCAGCACATCAACAACACCGTGAGGCTGGAGAGGCGGCCGCCCGCCTCAGGTAGCCAATTCTCAGCCACACAAAGGGGAGGTCAAAGTGAGACGTGTAATGCGTTGACCTGGAAGAAGATGAAGCCTTTAGAAATGGAAGGGTCTGGTATTGGAAGCCTCAGGTTCGGAGAGAGGTGAAGGAAAGGAGAGGAGGAGTAAAGAGAAAAAAAAAATCCCTCACTCCACTAAGAAAGAAAATGAAGTAAAACTTTTGGAGCTGTATCAATAGCGAGGCGCCGATGCCGCGAGTTGATACGGCCTCGGCTACAAAGGGCTCGAGCTGGAGTCATTTTGTGATTATACAGGGTGGCTGAAACTGCAGTGCCTGGAAAGAACAGTCTGTCTGCAGAAGGCCAAATGACCAGTGGCCGGCCAAGTGTGTACAGGTCAGGATCAGAGTGTGCCAGTACCTTCACTCCAGTAGGCTGCCTGCCATTTGTCAGCCTGACTGCCTGCCTGCCTGTCAGTCAGTCGATGGGGGGAAAAAATAGTCACAGTGATACTCCCAAAGAGGCCAACTAAAATGACATCTCTGACTTGTCTTAACATCTTTCATCCACTCAGTTTGTGGACAGGTGAACAAGAATGAAAGGCCTGGAGGTAGAAGGAGAGAGGGAGCGGAGAAAAAAAAACATCAAAAATCAATTACCCAACCAAGAGAGACTAATCTAGCGTAGAACTCAAAGTGACACCCCGGCAAGAGCCACGGTAATTGCAGCCTTGTGAATTTCAAACTAAAAGAAAGTTAAGAAATCGTGTATTTTTACCCTCTTTGATGATGTTTTAGCTCTACTTTGATTATCGCCGTGCTTTGATTGCCAGCTTTCCCCCCCTCCCCCTGGTTACATAGCCTCAATACAGGTATTAAAAGCCTCATATTTTTCATGACCTTTTCTCATTTTTAGCTCAATCAATTCTGGGGATAACAGCAAGCAAAGATCGCCGGGCGCAGCCAAGACCAAGGTGGTCAGCACACAGAATTTAATACTCCGTAGGTAGCTCAGACCTTTTTAAGCTACAAAAGCTCTCAGTGGACCCGCGTTATTGAGATGAAATGAATCTGAATCGCCTCACAGCATGAGAAAAAAATACAGCTATCGAGCAGGAGAGGGGAAACAAGAAGTCCTCTGGCGACGGTGGCAGTCAGGGTCTTCGAAAATCATATTAGGCAGCAGCACTTAACACATGATTGCGAGGTTAAAAGGCACGCACACTTTTAGCTCTTTTCCAAATCCAAACAAAACAGAGGAACTGATCCCACAGATAACAAAAGGGGATTTAAATAAGCTCGCCTCGCGTAGCGCCTCACCATCTCAAGAAGGGAAGTTTTATTTTTACCAACACAGCTCTTTTTTTTTCTTCTATGTAATCTTCATTAATGCATCAAAGCATAAGAAGATCACAGCATTTCATCTGCTGTGTTTGAGCAAAGTGAACAAGACATTACAACTGTAGCAGAGGAAGGATTTGCTTTAGATTAAGCCTCCGTCATTAAAGTTGTATTTTCCCAATACGAAACCAAAGCATCTCATCCTAACAGCACATTTCACATATGAGGACGACACACTGGGGAGCGCAGGAATAAACTACTATAGGAAACAAACATTAAAGCAAAACGTTGACTAATTTCGTCCCAAGCGTCGTCCACATTAGTACTTAAAAGCTCGTTTACCTCCCTTTGGTTCTGGCATCATTTTGTTTTCAATAATTTCAAGTAAACATCATTTGTGTTATATTTACACGTCTAGAAAACCTACAGCCAAATGTGGCCCGTCTTGATCTGCTTGATGTCATCCAAAGCTTTACTATAGATTTATTTCACCTCCTCTCTGCAGCATCTCCCAACTCTCTCCCCACATCCTGATGTCCTGACCGCATGTAATCTGACAGTCATAAAACATTTAGCATGAAATCCTGTATTGTATTTAGGATTTTAAAGATTATTTTAGAAAAGTAGTATTTGGGGTCAGAGCTCACGGGAGGAAATCTGTGTCTGTCTCCTTTAAAATAACTGACGGAGCGCTTTTAATACTTTAAATGATGATTCTTGTCAAACCATCTCTTAAAAACAGGTAGAATTAAGTACCTTTGACTCCCATCAGTGTTCCTAAAAAGCCCTTATTAGAAACAGAAACATGGAACAACGTTGTAAAGTCATCACGAGCAAAATTATCGACAAAGTCAAGAAAAACTGATAAACCTCTTGGGCTCCCCAGTTCAGGGTCAATGGTGAGTTTCAGATTATAGTTTCAGTACAAGAGCTGCTGGTGACCTGTGACACAAACACAGCAATCCTCCAGAACACAAGCTCATATAAAGCCGCTGGTCGATTTAGAAATCTAGTGTCACGTCAAACCTGTAAAACTTTGAGACACAACAAACACAAAGTGATCCATGAAACCCTAAAGACACCTGAATACACATCTTATAGTGGCTTACTTAGGCCCAAGACCTGCTGCTAAACCACACATGTAAGAAAATGGACAGCAGCCGCTCGACATTCTGGTCACTTGTGAACCGACACTCATAATGTAGGTTAGAAAAGGAATCATGTAAACACACTGAGAGGCTGCTAACAAACACACCTTAACCGTTCAGGAACCTTCATGGAGCCTAACAACGCATTTATAAAGAAATATGATAAGTCAAGTTTTGTCTTGTGGACAACTAAACAGTGAAGTTTGACTAAAGCTTGCCCTCCTGAGAAATATGATCATCTCCATTTTTTCCTCCTGGAGGCAGGATTTTTATTTCACCACTAAAACTAAAACTAAAGCTCTTGGTAAACTGTTGACCAAACATCCCCTCCTTCCACGGTCTTGGTAGTCAGAGTTTCTTGCTTTTCTTTAAGTAATTTGACAGTAATCTGAATATATTTGGAGTGTTGATTTAGAAAATTGTGATATGCATTCCCCCCCCTAATTTCTGACATTTAGAAAACCCTGTGCATGTTAGGCCCAATCACAGTATTTACTTAGAGACTACTGCAGTTCATATGATGCACAAAATACTCACATGTCCACTTTGTTACTTGAAGAGTGGAGTTTTTAGTCATGAGTGAGTATGTAATAAAATCCAAATATCTATTTTTCATTATATGTGCTTTAGGAAAAAGTAGAGAATGAGCAGTGAGGATCTCAGATGGTAATATTTTCCAAGATTAATTTGTATTCTCAAACAAGGGCAAAGGGTGCGACTAATAGCACGGACTCGCCACCTGAAAACCCTGCCGCTGTTAATTCATGGAGCGCGTGAACACGGCCACACTCCTGTGCTAAACCCAATTGAAAACTGTAATTATATTTGACTGAACGTGAATGACTGAACAATGAGGTACATGAGGCTGATTTTTCTTTTTAAAAAAATTAAGTTGCCAAAAATGTTCCATTAAGGGGGCAAAGAGCATGGCAGCCATGTCTGTGTGATGGAGATTTTACAGTTTCTTTCTCACCCCCTCCTACACGTTCCTTGCAATTTTATTTTCACTTTGTCTTCAAAAGATTCATTCAAAATATTCATTACATGCCTGATTTATATTCAGCTCTTTCAGCTTTGTAGCTGCGGCAGAGTAGCTCTCGCCTCTTCATGTATAGAATCAAACACTCTTAAAGGGTCTAAATTTAAAAAAGCTTTCCAGCAACAGTGGAAGGCGGCTCTGATCTGCACCGTAAGTCCATGTGTCCAGCCGGGACGTGCAGCAAATATAAAAGAAGTCCTGAAATTGAGCTTGACAGCGTTTTGTGCCAGACAAACTCCAGCTATTTGCTGAACCGTCCTGAGCCAAAAGGAAATGCAAGAATCTAATTTAGGACTGGCGGCTTGGTAACTAAGGTAAACTGGGCCAAAGGTGGCCGGCACTCAAGCTGTGATGAAATATGAATCATGTGATGGGAGAGGGAGAGCAAAGGCTGCCGTTTATATCTGTGTGTGCAGGCATCCACTCTCTGCCTGCTCAGTGCCTTTAGATTATATCACATGCAACGCCTCTGTGCCAAACGCATAAGCGCGAACGGCACCGTTTGAGTCATGCGGGCACCCGTAGAAAATGTAAACAAGTGCATTACCCTGATGTGCGGGCTCTCGCTTGTTTTGGACGCGATTATCTCAAGCAAGTCAGCTCGGAGGTCCACCAGAAACTTCACGCCCCCCTCGACCCTGCTTATGTGACCGAGCAGCTGCTTGTACCGGGGAGTCAGGTTGTACCGGATCCTGTCCTCGACCTGTAAGATGGTCGCCTGGTCGCGCAGCTGCGTGTCCAGCAGCTTGACGGAGAGCTCCGACACGCTCCTGTGGTCCACGCCGAAGTCCTGCGACAGCTTGGACAGGAAGCCCACTTTGTCTTCCTTGTCGAGACTCTTGTAGAAGTGCATGAACTCCAGGCTGTTGGACTCGGGAGGAGGGGGGGACTTGTCTCTCGTCTCGTATGAAGGTAAAGGTGCGACGACCCTCGCCAGTATCTCGTCCATACCCGGGACACCGCCGCGAAGTGGGGTCGAGTACCAGCGCCAGCCGCCCACGTCCGAGGCCTCCAGAGCCGCTCTGAGGACCGCCCGGTGTCGCCAGCACCTCACACTGCCGCGGAGAGCCCGGATCACAGGGGGGGAGATCATCGCCGGGAGGGAGCTCAGCTGTCTGTTTGGAACCCGCGACCAGTGAACACACGGCGGAGAAGCACTTCCGGGTCTCTTAAAGAGACAGTAGCGCTGCCATGGCAACGGGTTCAAAGTCTGCTCTGCTCCCAGAATTAACCATAGATATGTGTAATAAAGACTTTATTATACGTATCTATGGTATAAATAACAACCAATCAATCAATCAGCTTTATTGATAAGTGAGCACTTACAAGGAATTTGACTCAAGTGTTTTCTTTGCTCTAAAATCATCTTTATATAGAGTTTATATATATTTATATTATGTTGTATATAGTTGTTAACAATTTTTAAAATATTTTTTTGCTCTGAAAGGCCTGCACCTTACTTTTCGTTGTACTCGTTGCAATGACATTAAAGCGAATCTGATCTTATCTGAATCTGAATCAAAGTACTTACAAAAAAGCAAACAAGCTCACATTTAAACAAGTGCAACAGGTTACAGAAGTAAAATAAGCATTTAGCTACTGTGCACAACTTTGTGTAAAAGAACATGTTAAATTAAACCAGAGTTCTTTGTGCAAAATCACAGTGAACCAGAATTGAGTGCAAATCAAGTTGTTACCAATTAGTATTATTTACACCTCATGTACATGAGGTAGGTGGTCAATAGTGGAGAGCAGCATTTCTGTGATTAATTTCAGAGTAAAGTTGCTGCTCCTTCATGTCAAAAGGGGCCAACAGAAGTCGTCTGGCCATCTGATTAGGATGTCTCCTTCCTTTGGAGGCTCTTTGAGATGAGGCCTCAGATAGAAACAAAAGGGTCTCATGTGGCCTGGAAACACCTTGAGATTCCCCAAGAGGAACTAGAAAGCAGTACTGGGGAGAAGGACGTCTGGAATGACCTGCTTCCAAACCTGGATGGATGGATGGATGGATGGATGGATGGATGGATGGACGGATGGATGGATGGTTTCAGTTATGTCACAAATTCCTCAGGAAATGTCAAGTACAAGAATATGTTTCTTTCTTATGCTCATTTTGTAAATTTGAAATAAAATCAAGTGGTACTCTGAAAAATGTAGGTCGTTTGTTTCTGTGTCAATATAATAAAAAACTGATTTATGTATTTTATGTCTGAATACATGTAACAAAAAACATCATATTTATAAATCAATTCATGTTCTAGATTTAAGACTTTTTTTTCTCAACTCATGAATTTTATGCATCCAGAACCATTTGTCATATTTGATGTTTTGTAAACTAATTTTCCATCATAAATCAATTTTTTCTATGCTTTTATTCTACATGCTGATGTTCTACATGCAGACATTAAGCTTTTTCTAAGTCGCTTCTTAACAGATCAAAACTATATGAAATCAGATTTTTTTATTTTCGCGTATTCCCATGTGTACTTAACCCACAACCTCTAAAGAAAACAGCAAATAAAGTCACTATAATATGAAACCTGACAGTCTGTAGTCATCCTAACTGTTTCCAAACCAATGGCTGTTTAATCAGTTTTATACAGAGGCCATAAAAAGTGAATTCAGATTTTTATTTTTTTAACAATCTGTATCTCTAAATGTAGCCTGGCAGGATGAAACTGAACCCAATGGACACATTTTGTGAGCTCATATATTACGAGGTGAAATCATCATCCTGGCTGGTTGGTAAAGCAGCACATTCATGGTCATTTTACAGGGTCAGAGACGTCTTATCGTCACTTTCCTTTTGCCCTTCACTGCTTCAGCCATTCACAGCTTGAATCATCTTTTATATATTTTTGCCCTATTCCTATCTTCTGCCATAAAATGACAGGAGTGTTTTAAAAAGGCTTGTTCCCCGTCTTTGTGTTCAACCGCCGTGTTTAATAAATGCAACTGGTTTTAAAGAGTTTCACACACATGAAAGAAAATCTAATGCTCTTAGAATCAGCCAGCAGCTTGTCATGAATATTGTCTTTTGATTTTCCGATTAAGCAGCATGTTCTGATTAACATATCGAGACCCAGAATCATCCCTTCGCTTGGTTAAATGACAGTACTTGTGTTGTCATGTGTTTTTATGAATAATATCAACAGACAAAGGAGATAAAAACAATGTCTTCTCAATATTGCAGGTATGAAATACATTAATATAAAAATATGGTGAATCCTGTTGTACAAACTCACTGATTTTATTCCGTTTGTTGTCTAGCAGCTGATTAAAAGTGAACTGGGATTTGATGGGACTCATGAATATGCACATGCTGAGTATCGCTAAGCAGATAAATGCAATAAAAAATACAAAAATCCACCTGTATCTGATGGAGAAGCTGCAGGGGGAAGATATACAGACACATACACCACTGAGCATCACATTACAGCCATAATCTGCTGGCAGAGCAGAAAACAGAGTCGTGCTTGAAGAGTTTTTTACATCACAGAAGTTTTTAAAACAGCAAGAGTCTCGTATCGATCGCACGTTTAACCTCCCCGATTCCAACATGACGTTAAGTCGATGCAACATGAGCTGTGTTCAGCATCAAACTGCTACAGTTTATATTAGGTTTTGGCATTTTCACCATGGAGTCCTGAAAAAAATCTTTCTGGCGTCTATATATTAATTTTTATTGGCTTTTTTAAAAATTCTCGTATCTTGTCTCTGACTGTAGACTCTGTCGAGAAACAGCCCCGACAGCCTTCAGTTGTCTCTACGGATACACACCTCATATTATTGCTTCTGTCTGCAGCAAAGCCGGTATTGGAATTCTTCATTCAAGCTGAAAGCATCAAAGTGGTTGTTTTTTTTTTTTTCATATTAATATAGAGAAACAATAACAGAAAACATAATTTAATAATCCTGGTTTCTGTAATAATCCTGCTGTTGATGTATAAGGTTTCCATGCTGACATGAATACAGATTCAAACTGGAATGACATTAATTTATAAGTTCAAATTTACTCCTGAAACATTTAAAGTTGTTGCCTCGACTGTCAAACACAGAGTTCTGACAGTGATAGTACACTTTCAGACATCTGAGCAACAATCCAGTGTACACTGTACGAGTATTCCCCTTCTGGGTTTGGGATAAAGTGGGACTGACGGAGATAAATTCTGCCCCAGTGAAGTATGGGCTGAGAAAACAAAGAAGACTGACTGGGTTGTGAACTAGATTCCCCTGTACAAATGGCAGAGGGAAAGAGAACACACACTGTAGACCCGAGGAGGTGATGAGATGACACTGCCATAATGTAAACCAAATAACTGTGGAGTGAAATAAGCTCGAGTCAGGAGGTTAATTAGCAACCAAACCGCAGTCACACAAGTCAAGTGGGACTTGAGCCTTGCTTGCTTAAACTCTTTTGGG
>NW_007577803.1:686936-689729 GCF_000690725.1 Stegastes partitus | reverse complement strand
CTTTACTGATAACGTTGTCAGATCATTACACCCTAACATTCTTAAAACATTTTGCGAACATTACATTGTTCTGTGTTGATGTCATGTAACGTTGTGCAAATGTTTTATAAAAACGAATGTTCTATAATCCTCAGGATGTTACAGGAAAAATGTTCTACCTCTGATCACACATTATACTGCAGGTACGTTCCATAAGAGCCATAAAAGAGAGAGAAAATTAAAATAAATAAATAAATAAATAAAAATCAAAAATCAAATTGAAACAGTACAAAAGGAGATAAAATAAATAAAGGATTGTTGGATTGTTTATTGAGTCTATTGTTTCAATATTAACATCTCTAAGGCACTTCCATATTGAGGAAATGGATCTGTACGGTCAGGACGGGTCACCGAATTATATGGGTCACATAACACTCATAGATATATATAATAATAAATATATGGTGCTATACATATCCATATATTATACAAATCTATGGTAACACCACCCGCACCCGGAACTTCCTCATCCAATCAGAGCTCAGCTCAGGCTGACGTAGCTCAGGTCAACGGTAGCAGAGGTCGGAGGAGATTCCGCCTTGTCACTGAGGATAATTGAGTCGCCTGAAAAGTTTGTATTTCACACGAAAAATAACCCAGAATTTACCGTCACCACAAGCGGGGGAGCAGGTAGATTGATGGTGAAGATTTTTACTTGCTAGCCATGTCATTTAATAATTATTTTCTTCATATATCAATGTGAGTTAACGGAGCTGTGCGTTATTTTGGTGTGACTGCAGCTAGCTAGCGAGCTAACTGGCTAACTAACTTCGAAGGTCGGTTAGGATATTAACACTGACAGCGCACTGTTTTCTCTTTTTTTTCTTCTTTTTTTTTTGTAAATTGTGAATGTAGTTGTTCTTTGCTATAAGGTACTGGTGAGACATGGGAAGAGAGAAGGAAGCTAAAGGAGACGCGAAGACCAAGCACAAGTCGACGAAACTGAAGAGGCTGAGTGACCGCGAGAGCGCAGGTGCGGGGGAACATGTCACGAGCAGGTGAGTGTCTCCGGAACGGATGGAAAGAAAAACGGACTTATAAACGGCATGCTGTCAGTTTAGCTAACGCGTTGTGTTTTATTCCATGATGAGAGTTTGTCCAATCAGCTTCCTGAACCTCCATGTCATGGTAGAGCAGCTCCCTGGTAATAAATGCACCTGACTGCAGCAACATCTGCTCCACATCCACATCAAAGCTGGGTGTTGCAGCATGCATTGCCTTTCATGTTGTTAAAACGTGGAGACAAATTAATTTGAATTAATAAAAAAGAAAAAAACACACACTTGCAGTTATCACAGTGCCATAAACGAAATAAAGGAAGTGGTGCTGAGCGAGTGCTTCGGGTGTCTGAGCTGTCTGTCTGGCTGGCTGGTGGCATTGAGGACATGCATTCATTTCACTGAGTACAGTGGGTACTCCATCTTCATATGAATAAATTAATTTACTTTGATATCTGATGCGTTTATTACCATGCATATGTGAGCAGACAAATGAATGCGGAGTGATCTGTCATTGGCTTGTGTAATTGATGAGAGCAGAGAGATGAATAGACACCTGTAAGCGCCACTGGCAGTACAGCAGGCAGCTCTCTGTGACAGCTAGCCTCATGTTATTTCATGGCACACTGACTGAATTACTGATTAAGGATCAACTTACCCACCTCGGCTACAAGCCTCATAGAAATAATTTTCCTGAGACGAGTGCCTCCTTCTTTAACTGTTGTACTGCCTGAGTCTGACGTTCAGATTTGAGATTTCTGAATGAGGAAAATTAACATCGTTGGGGAGTAATTGCTGCTCAGTTTTATGTTACGCCGAGCCCCGGAGGTTGGAAAGGTCAAACTGAAAAGAAACATGTTCAGAGCTGTAGGCAGATCCTTTGGGACGCTGCTTGTCTGATTGGTGGCATTTTATAGCGTTGTCTGACTAGAATGATCCTAACCAGGCAGAGGCATGAGGGTACCATCAGCCTAATGTGCCTTTAAGCCCCGAGTTGATAATAGTGCAGCTCAAACTGTCTTTTAGGAGCCCGCTCAGTCATGTCAAGAGAAAAGGGAAGGTAGCTTTTTCCTTGCAGTTTTACAGTATTTCTTTAGCTCCAGTCGTGACTTGATAATCCGACCCTTAACAATCCAAAACCTGCTATCTGACAGGTTTTTAGGAAAAGCTAACTGAACCCATAAAAACAGCCTTAACATAGCGACAGCCTTGGATTGTGACTCCGACATGACATTTTATGTCACCAATCAGGATGACGGCGTATTATCTGAGTGAACAATCCCACAGATTGGCTACGTTCACACTGCAGGACTTGATGCTCAGTTCAGATTTTTTTGTGAAATCTAATTTCTTTGCAACCAGCATCAGCAGCCAAGTACTGCCTGTGTGTTCCGGACACTTCCACCCCGTCAGAGCGCTGCCCCGGTGTGGAAGTGTCCCCAGACCGCGCCAAATATTCATCATTAATTGGGCCTAAATATCCAGAGAGCAGAAAGTTCTACTGGGACCAGCCCTACTAGTTATTATAACAACTATGAACAATAATTAACAACTAATGAACCTTCCAGCATCAAGTCCTCCTTGTATCTCGACCTCCGTCTTGACAATCCGACAGCCTTGCTATCTGACATAAAAGAAGGTTTTACATTTAGTG
This sequence comes from Stegastes partitus, assembly GCF_000690725.1. NCBI lineage: Eukaryota > Metazoa > Chordata > Actinopteri > Pomacentridae > Stegastes > Stegastes partitus. The sequence goes on along the minus strand of NW_007577803.1, from coordinate 687,038 downwards.
TTGGATTATCGAGTCACGACTGTACTTATGTTTTAGAAATACTGCATCACTAACAGACCTTTTCTTTTTTTCCTCCCACGGTCATCCCTGTCCTGCCCTGGC
>NW_007577803.1:677414-686785 GCF_000690725.1 Stegastes partitus | reverse complement strand
CAGAGAAAACTAAGTCTGCAGAGAAAACTACGTCTGCAGAGAAAACTAAGTCCACAAAGAAAACTGCGAATGGAAAATCTCATAAGAAGGTAAACTTTTTTTTCTTGCTCTCTTCGCAGTGCTCAGGCCCAGCTGTGGCTATCACATTTAGTCTGACCCCAATTTATACGATCTCATTGGAAGTTCAGTGTCATGTCGACCGAGGGAGGGATTGTGATGGTCATGTGACTCTTGCCCCGTCTGGAATTAGCATGCTAAATACCAAGGTGAACATTCCAGCCTGTGCTACACAGTGACCCCGGCTCAGTAGCTGTACTGTGTGCAACAGCTTGTCCTAGTACATCACCTCCATGCTATTTGAACCCCACAACATTGGCCAAGTATGTTTACATACATGCCAAAACTCATACCAGTGGAAGTGATGCCAGAGAAGTGTCTTATTTACTATCTTTAAATGAATTGGATGTGTAGCAAAGTTATTTTGCTTATGAAAATTCTTTGAAAAGACAAAGGCTGAAGTCTTCAAATTGCTTTGTTTTGTCCTACCAGCAGTCAAATCTACAGTGGCATCAAACGGGGCCAATCAGGAAATCATCACATTGGCAAAGCTGGAAGCTAAATGTTTTTCATTTTCGCCTGATAGATTGGCAATCAAAATGCTCTATTGATTGCTTAATACAATGACTACTGTGTTTTCTTCCTCCGATAAATTAGAGAACTGTGCCGAAGTTTGGATTTGTTCACTGGCGTTCAGATTGTAATCAAGGACCTTAGATAAAGAACGTTTTTCCGTACTTCATTAATCAACACGTTCCATTATTCAGAGTGGTACCAGTGTATGGGCTTTCAAAACGCTTTGTATTTGTCTATTTTAGTGCGTTACTGTGCATAGCGTCATGGGCCAGCTGTGTGACTGTCCTTGCTGCACAGTTATGCTGCGCTGAGCTTTAATGTGTGTCCTATCCTTCAGGTCAAGACGCCGAAGACAGAGAGCGTGGAGGCAGCCAGCAGCGCCAGGTAGGGATGAAGTCCTAATGCCGCTAGATTGTATACTGTTAACGGCTGAGAAAATAAGCTGACAAGCTTCAATGGAACAAACTGTGCTTGAAATGTTCTTTTTTTTCCCCCTGTTTTTTCCTCTTTCTTCCCTCCCTCCTGAGGTGATGGAAATTAATCCTTGTGTTTTGATGTTCAAGGGCCCAGGACGCAAGCATTCCCCGTTCATACAATGTGTTCAGCTGTCTCACAGAAAATTAATTTTAGTCTGCATTGAAGACAAATATCTGTAGCTTGTCAGGAGAGTAATAAATGAGAATGCATGGTTTGAGTAGTTGGATGCTCAGCAGGGTGTTGCCAGAATGGCAGACTGTGGCCGAAGGCCTGCTGCGTCAAATCTGTCTCACAGCGGTGTTTCTATATAGCTGATAATGGATTATTTTCCAGATGTGGATTTAGCCCGACCCAACGTGATGAGTGACATTTTAAAGGAGGCGTTGGTTGGAAAACTATTTTGCTAAATTCTAGCTTTTAATGTTTCCCTGTAGTGTTTTTTCCCCTTCAGAAAGGCTCAGGTGGTAACTGTGCTAGTTGAGTGGGTTTCACGCAGGGAGGAAAGTTAAGGCCTCGCAGCAGAGTTACGGAAGAAACATAAGGCTATTAGAACCACAGACCGTAAATGTCAATGGACGCAGTGACCCACCCTCCTTTGTATAGCTTTTTATGGATTTTGCTCAGCGGTGCAGTATACCAAAAAACACGGCAGGTTCTAGCAGCTCTCCCTTTTCCTCGCTCGCATGGCCTCAGCGTACACTCAGATTTGCAAAATTAACTAAAGAAGGAACGAGGTTAGAAAAACGCTTCTGCTACATGTCCAGCTGTTAGTGGAGCTAAAACGAGCCTTCACTCACGAGGAGTTTGCCTCCTGCAAAGGTTACGAACACTGATGTGTCAGTAATGTCCTTAAGAATGGTGATGATGGTGACGGCTGTAGGCAAGCAGTTGGGTTTCTGCATTCACTTGTCTCATTAAAAATCCTGCTGTCTGTGATGCACAAGCTCCATGTAAAGCCTTATGCCTGTTAATGTAGTCAGTGGCTGTACTTGGCCCTCGTCGTCCTGATGCTGTCAAGTAAAAAGACAATAACGCACGAGTAGTTTTGTACGACTGTAACAGGAACAGGACTTCTCCTGTCAGCATAATGTCTTCATGAAGTATTTATGACTTCCTGAACTGCTCCTGTTAAAACACAGACATGACACAAGGCTCAGGTGGTTGTATTTATACTGCAACTTTCTGGATAAATGCAAAAGGTCAAAAAATAATTAGAATGACGGTGTGATGTTTGATGGAAGATATTGTAGCGCGTAAAGGTCAGTGATGACATGAAAAGATGTCACCTTGTCTTGTTTTCTACTAACCTACAGGTGAACAACTACACTGCAAGGAGGTTCTGTCGGGCCGCCGCTACAGCTCAACTGGTTGAGCTGGCGACCCGCGTACAGGGGCTATAGGGTCATGGGTTCGAGTCCCGCTCATGGCCCTTTGCTGCAATTCCTTCCCCCATTCTCCTCCCCCACTTCTCTCGACTGTCCTACACAATAAAGGCAAAAAGGCCAAAAAAAATAACTCAGGTTCTGTTATTATGTAGGATAAAGTTGCAGCTGCTTTCTATGAAAACACTGACAACAGGACTTTGAGTAGACATTTGATCTCGAGGGGAAAAGGATCAGTGTTAATAGCATTAACCACGGCACTGTTTAAACGACTGCAGACGGGACCAGAATCCTAAAACTGAAGCAGCGTTATGTATTCATGTGCTGCTACTAGGACTCGGAAAATACTATAGGTTTTATAAAACACGCCTTTTACGAAGCAATGTGTCTTTTATTATATTTGAAGAACGAGGTGGTTTCAGTCAGTTCAAACTGTGTTTTCTTAAGCTGTTGAACAAAGATCTCATCATCTTTGTTTTATGCCTGAACGAATGCATGTTTGCAATAAAGATGACACGGAGTCACAGACCGGAGAACCTTAGAGAAGCCTCATTACCTTCAATCTGATGCCGGCAGGGGTCACACCGTTGAAGAGCAAAGACACCGCGTCAGGCTCATAAACATAACAAACACACACCGGCTAGATGCTACTGTGGCGGCTTGTAATTGGCATTCAGTCGGCCAATTTGACAATTATGTGCTACAGTGCTTTATATTCTCCCCCCTTACCTAAATATAATGTGAAGGGAAGAAGAACACTGCTATTTATTAGCACTGGCGACTCTAATTTGATGATTTCTTAATTTGGGCCACTTCCCGACCCATCAGTCTTCGCTCTGCAGGGAAATACACGCGTGCAGTTTTGTAATTATTTTTGTATTTCCAACTGCTGTAATTATGTCATTATTATTACCGTTTCGATAATGCTGCTTAATTACTACAATTATGTGTGATTTCTTGTGGTCAATGAGTCATCATTGTGTGCCTAAAGATTTTTTTTATTATTTTTTTTTCCTGTTCCACATGGAAGAATAATTTTAGCCTTCCTCCGTGCCCAGCAGTGTGGCGAGCTGCAGTGAAAAAGGAGCCATTAAGCTTTTATTCCGCCTTGTTATTAGCTTTTTAAGCAAGGGCTAATTTAAAATCAACAGCTCCGGTCAGATTTCCATTTAAGAAAATACAGAACACTTAATAAGATTTTAGAAATGTGTTTGTTCAGGTCTTACACTGTTGAAACAGGGTCCCGATGGAATCAAATAAAATGGAATTGAAAACATTGCTTACCTTTTGTAAATTGGATTTTAAGAGGGTTGCTTGTTGTTTTACTATAAGCTCCAGATTGGAACTTAGGTTGTGCGAGAATCTTTAAGTAACTGAGCTTATACTTTGGCAGAAATGCAGAGTGTTTAAAGAATACTCTTCTCTCTTATTGTTGTGGTGTAGCGAGCCGGTGAAGCAAGAGCCACCGGATGATGACGACTTTACAACAAAGAAGAAAGGGTTGAAAAGGAAAAGAATTAAAGACGAGCCCGTGGAAGGCATCTCACAGTCTCCTGCTTCACCTACGTAAGTCTGACAGTCAGCAGCGATACTTTGGCTTACAAAACACACAAATACTGATGCATAAATGGTACTTAACGAACTTCCAACCTTCATTGTTTCCATATTGTGTAAGCCATTTGTCTTCTTTCTGTCTCGCAGCTTAAAGAAAGAAAACAAGGAACATGGCCACGAAGGAGGAAGCGACGAAGACGCTCCGAAAAAGAAGTCAAAGAAGAGAACAGAGAAGGTAAACATCTGTCTCCGTCGCCAGCACTCTTGTCGTATGAAGTAGTTTTGCTGGAAATGCGCTTCGCGGTGGGAGTCTAAGTGTTTTTCTCTGCTCAGACGGTAAAGAAAGAAGAAGGAGAGCATCCGGTGGCGAAAAAACCGAAGAGGACAAAGGAGGAGATCGAGGAAGCAAGACAGTTAAAGATCAAAAAGAAGGAGGAGGAGGAGCAGAACCGCTGGAGATGGTTGGGAAAAGCAGCATTTTGATTTATTTTTTTTCATCTTGCTTTGACCTGGACCCACCTCACACACACACACACACACACACACAAACACACAAACACACACACGTACATACACAAAACTCCACGGGGTAAGAGGAGAGGAGCAATTTCCACTCGCTGAAATACTTCCTCATTTTTTCATCATCTTGCTTTTTTTTGTCAGGTGGGAGGAGGAGAAGTATGAAGATGGGGTGAAATGGAAGTTCTTGGAACACAATGGGCCCTACTTCCCTCCTGAGTACCAGCCGCTACCTGACAATGTTCTCTTCTACTATAATGGTCAGTTGAGCATTGAAGTAGTGTGGTGGTGTAAGAAAGGGTAATTGAAACAGGGTAGAAAAGGGGTTTTACATGAGCGGCTTTTGACAGTGCCCACACATTTTCTCTTTATGCAAGTCATTCGAAATAATGTCAGCACCTCACCGGTACTGTGACCATTTTTTAACAAATTCAGACATTTCATGCACTGCAGGTTGTATTTTACTTTACTGTGTACTTGCACTCGGCCAGTCATTAATAAGTGCGTCTGCAGCTACACGTGGACGAGAACATCACAGCCTCCAGTTCGCCGTCTTCACCTCTTTAACTCTCACACTGACAAATAAACTCCACCTTAATCTAAATGGTAATACTCGGTACAATCTGAGCCACACACGAGTTCGTTTTTGAAAGCCAAATTTAGACGTCCGCGCCTGTAATTTCAGTCCAATCCATCTCTTGTCAAATGCAACACTCTAATTGAAGTATTACGCGGTCCAGATTATGAGAGAGGCTGTCAAAGAAAAACGTCTCTTCAGGAGCCTTTTGAAAGAAGATAGATTTCTCAAGTCTGAGCTCCTCGTGACAGTCATGCCACGGCCAAGGTGCAGTGAAAATCTCAAGCTCTGTCCCCTTTAGTCCTTGAAGTGACACTGCTCTGCAGAGGCATGCAGGCCCCTCTGGCCTGGTTCTGCAGGAGAGCAGTCATCGCAGTTGACTTTAAAAATGCACTGAAGGTAGAAGTGTTAAATTACATGACTCTCCCTCGGCGGTGACACAGTTCTGACCCTTCTGAACATCTCTAGGAACACTAGATAACAGGCAAGTAACGCTGGAACATTGCAACAAAAGCCTTTTCTTTAGCTTTGTGTTGGCATATTGTAGAGATGCACATTTCCTTTATCTTAGAAATTAAAGCCCGACAGAGGGAGGGCTGTGGAGGAGGAGGAGGAGAAAGTTGTGTATAAAACAAGAGTTCATTGAAGTGAATGTATGGATCCGGGAACACTGGTGTGCAGGCGCTCTGACTCAGTTGCTCTCACACACACACACACACACACACACACACACATAGAAGACATACCCACGCACAATTGGATCTTTAGGATGCCAGACATGCATTGGGTCAAACACTGATTGATGACTGTAATTGTTTTTGCTTTGTTTAGCAGTCAAGCCACAATGGTGTCCTATGGGAAGTGGATTTGATCTATTAATTCCTGTGCGTGCATGTTCTTGTTTTTGTAGCTTAGCAGTGGGCCTGAATGTAGATCTCTGTCCTTGTCTCTGAACCTACCTTTGTGAGAGAATGGATTAGTCTGTCAGCCCTCCAGAGGAGCTGAGGTGGGCGGTATTGCGTGTTGGTTTTTGATCCAACTCGGAGCTTCTGACAGATTGTGTGTGTGTTGAACAGAGGAGCTTGATAAGCACGTATGACAGTAAGGCCACAAAGCATTTACAAAGCCTAAGTTGATTGGGATTGTGTTTTCAGAACAACGTTTATGGTTTGTGTCCAGGTAAGAAGGTGAAGCTGAGCCCCACAGCAGAGGAAGTGGCGCTGTTCTTCGCCCAGATGTTGGACCACGAGTACACCACGAAGAAGGTGTTCCGGGAGAACTTCTTCAAAGATTGGAGGAAGGTAAAGCCCAAAGACGACATGCAAGTTACCTGCAGGTGTGGTTGTTAATTTAGCTCCAAAAACTTTGTCTTGACACAACATCCAAGTTCAGTACGAGTTGTCTGGTTTCCAGCTTTGTGTTGGAATGTGTTGTAAACAGTGGAGTGAGTGTGTGAGTGTGACTGGTACATGCTCGCTGGTGTCTGTCAGGGTGTCCTCTGTATGGAGAAAACACCGTGCCAAGCCCTAAGGCATATCATGCAGAATTAATTTTGCGCTGCTTAGTGCTCAATGCACTTGAAAATACGATTTATGTGAAGGCATTGATATGCTAATCCAGACAACTAGCTCCCCTGCATATGAACAAATCCAATTAAACTGTTTTATTATAGCCGGAAAAAACTCTCCTCGCTCCACTGCCCTCAGTGCCCGCCCACTGTCGGATGTCATTCATGCTTAGACACGCAGACTGGCTGCTTGTCCACACTGTCGGCGTTTCTGGAGAGGTGTGTGTGAGTGTGTGTGTGTTTTGTGCTTATCTGGAGGTCTGTTTTTGCATCTCATCTCCTATGACCACAGATAACAAAACTGGGCGAGATCATTAATGCTTGATGGATGAGAGTCATTTCCTCCGTTCGTAATGTTTATGTTCTGGATGGATGCGCTTTCATTTGTCAAATACTTAACCATTTTATGTCTTTCTTGTATTAGGAGCTGTGTTTTCATATTACAACTATAAGGGTTACTGCGATGTTTTTGATGACGATAAGATCCAGATACCCGAGTCATTACAAGCCGTGGTCGTTGTTTACTGTTTTGTTCTGGTCCTCGAGGCCAGTATGATGTGAAAAATAGGCGGTTTTTGCTCCACACAGGCCGACAGTCCTTTAAATGTCGGCCTCTGCTTCCTGCATCAGTGGCTTTCTGTCCAGACAGCAAGAGGCGATATATTAAAAGCCACTCATTTTAGAAACTTCAGAGAAAAAGTCACCGCTGAGTCGCTCTGTGTTGCTGCCCTGTTAGTGACCTCTTTGATTCGGCGACCTCTTGTGCAATAACTTAGAAAGCTGACAATTATAGTTTAGAAACCAAGCTGCTGCTGCTCTCAGTGTGCCGGCGTGTCAGGACCGTTTAGCTCGCTTGGAAGTGACTCTCTAACAGTTAGTGTGCTGATGCCAAGTTGTGTTTGGTCTCTGGATCTATAGTTCTGTTGTGTTGATTAATCACTAATCTATATTGTGCCTGTTAAGGTGATGGCGTTCTAGTATTCAGTTTTTTCTGTCTTCATTTGGACTCACACACGACAGTAACAGAGAAAGCCAAGGTTTGCACGCAATGTTTGTTCACTTGTTTGGACAGTCTGACTAATGAGGATTGCCGTTGTGGAAAAGTTAACGAGCTGCTCATTCAGACGTTAAGCTGATATTTTTAGATGCCGTCGGATGTGAGGCTACAGAGAATTGGGGAGTCAAAAATCTACTTTTTCTGCATTTTGCATAAACAGACTTTGTATAGAGTAGTAAATAGCTTTCAGCTGTGTTTCAGGATGCCTGCGATTGGCTTTCTCTGCGTCAGAGGGCACCGAGCCTCTCTCAACTCCCCCTCCAAGTTTTGTCTGTCGAGCTCAGCGGGCGCCGGGCCGCCAAGCCTCGTCTCATTCACGACGAACAGCAGTCGTACCTGTCGCTGCTTTTTGAGTTTGCAGGCGTGAATGGCTTGTTTGGAAAAGAACGGTCTGCACTCTGGCCTTTAATAACAACACCGCTTTGTGTTTCTCCTTGTTCGCACGCGTCGCCGCCGTAAAGACGAGTAATTAAAGAAAAAGGTCACTGATCTTGTTTTGATCACGCTCGTCTGATTTGTTTTTTATGATACATTATTGCTTTAATGTGTTATTGGAACAAAGGTTCTGCGCTCTGTTTTCGTAGCTCCCAGCGAATTCAATAAAGCAGTGTTGTGTGCAGATGGTTCGTTTGTTCCTCGAGTTTTTTATCCAGCTTGAAAGAGGTGTTGTGCAGACTTTGTGTTGTCAGTATTAAGATTTTGGTTCCATCAGTGTTTCCCAATGTTTTAACACTCTCAGTACTTAATGGTGGATGAAGACGTACGTCATCATTAATGCAGTTTATTCCAGCTAGCATAGAGGTGTTCTGTCCTTCTGTAATATTTGGGCTCCAGCTAACAGCTATTTCATTACAGAATAATCATATTTTTCTTTTTTTTTTTGCCTTAAATGTCCAAAAATTGTGGATAATGCACACTGCAATTTCCCAGAGGCATTTAGATTTTTGTTTGATCAGTGGCTGGAAAGAATATCTGATTAGCTCTTATTTTGTTTCCCCTTTTTTTTTTTTCGTTAAAGGAGAAAAACTGAGTTGAGACGAGACCATGTTTTTGTGTAACTCGCTTTGTGCATGTTTAGGAGATGACCGACGAGGAGCGGACGCTGATTCGAGATCTGGAAAAGTGTGACTTCGGAGAAATGCATGCCATGCATAAAGCCAAGGTGGAGGCCAGAAAAAACACGACCAAGGAGGAGAAGCAGGTACAACTTCTGTGCCTTCGTTGTTGTTTTGGTGTCTCAAGGAGGTCAATGTACCTTTTTGAGGATTTGGATAAGTCATTATTTGTATTTTTCATATTTGTTGTAGGCTTTAAAAGAGGCCAACGAGAAGATAGTGGATGAATACGGTTACTGTCTGCTGGACCACCACAAAGAACGCATCGGAAACTTCAAGATTGAGCCTCCAGGTCTGTTCAGAGGTAGAGGCGAGCATCCCAAACAGGGCATGCTGAAGAAAAGGATCCAACCAGAGGAGGTCATCATCAACTGCAGCAAGTGAGAGTGGGGTTCATACAGCAGGGTGCACTAAAGCTCTATCACTCTAGCTGCTAAAAAACACATCTTAAAGGTGTGACCTTGTGGCTGGGTGTAAAGCAGAGAATTAC
>NW_007577803.1:624292-676908 GCF_000690725.1 Stegastes partitus | reverse complement strand
GTCAGAGCGCTGCCCCGGGGTGGAAGTGGCCGGAAGTATCTCGACCTCCGTCTTGACAATCCGACAGCCTTACTATCCGACAAAGAAGGTTTTACATTTGGTGTCGGATTATCAAGTCACGACTGTATTAATATGTTTCGTAGTATTCAAAAAAGCGTATCTATATGAACAGATGCACGGTCATTGATAATACACTGCTATGCAAGTTACTAGCATTTTAGTTTTTACTGAATTTATTTCCTTTCTTTTGATAACTAATGATATTTGTTATGTTAAGGCAGCATATTACTCAGAATGTATTGCTTGTTCACTCATAGTTGCTTGTAATTCTGGCATAAAAAGCATTCTCCCCTCACGCAGACGAAGGATACACTCATGGTGATTGTGTCATTTATTTTATGGAAGCTCTAGCGTGTGCTGTGCATGTACATGTGCCGTGGCTGCTTATATTAATACTTGGCTCTTTCTCTTGCTCTGGCAGAGAATCCCGTCTGCCGGTGCCGCCTGCTGGTCACCGCTGGAAGGAAGTTCGACACGACAACTCTGTGACATGGCTGGCCAGCTGGACAGAAAACATCCAGGGCTCCATTAAATACATCATGCTCAATGCCAACTCCAAACTCAAGGTAATCAGTCTGCTGTAAACGGGGAGAAAATGCACATGCTGCTGTTGGCTCAAGCACTTCTGTTTGTCAAAGGCTGCAACCGGCTTAGGTGTGAATAATTATTTTCCTTTTATTTAAGCAGTTCTCCCAGACACAAAAACTATTTGTTTCCTCTTTTAATTCTAGGACAGACAGGCTTATTCTGTGTTTGATGAGATTTCGAGCCAACATTGTAGGCTTTTATTTGGTTTTCCATTTGCTAAATTTATCCAGCCTTCCAACAAATACCTGAATGCTCCACCAGACAAGTTGCCATAGCAGCTTCAGCTTTTTATTTTTTTCATAGACACCAGTCACTGCTTGAAAGGTTAAAACGAAATCTTTTAATCAAACCTTAATATCGTCTTTGGAAAGTAGTTAGCGATGTTTGCAAGTCAGATATGATGAAACTAATGAGACACAAACAACTAAAATGGTTCCTGTCTTTATTGGACAAACATATTAAACATTCACTGTAGCGTTGGCCACAATAAGTGAACCCTTGGATTTATTTGCTGTTCAGAACTCCCTTGACAGCAGTGATCGCAAAAAGTTTGCTAAACTTTTGTAGAACTGCTCCAGCTCAGCCGTTTCACTGGAACGTCTGACGTCTGCTCTCTTGAGGTCCTTCCACAGCATCTCTAATGGATGAAGGTCTGGGCTCTGTCCCTGCCACCTTTGCTGTGACACAACGGGGACGCCGTTCCTCTGCATCAGCTTCTATGAGTCTTCACCCTGACGCGATCCTTTAAGATGCCCTGATAACTCGGGCAGTTCATTTTCTCCTTGATGGTGGTGAAGTGAACAGACCCGGAGGCAGCGCTGACACTTCCTCGTTCATCACTGCTGCACTGTTTTCATATTGATATGCGGTGCCCTTTTTGCACATTTCCCAGCGCTGTGTGCTCTTCCAAAACAATTCAGCCTCGGTTTCGTCAGCCTATAAAACATTTTCCTACCAGCTTTGTGGATTTTATTTGAGCCTTTGAATGTTTGAATGATGTATTCAGTATGAGTGAGAACTACATAATAATTAGTGTGCTATCAGTTAAAACCTCTGAACAGAGTCCTCATTGCAACAACTTAATCAGATCAAATGTGGTTTGTTTTGGTTGTCTTTCAGTGATGTTTTCTCGACAGTTGTTTCCTTTTTCACTTGCTAACATTTCCCCACCTGGGCTTGTTTACAGTGAAACTTTTAAGCGAGGATGGAAAGTGGAGCTCTGCCGGTTTTACATCTGCTCACATGTCTTGTGGTTTGCTGTTTGTGGATAAAGTCTTTTCTAACTCCAGAGGGAGCTACAACAAATCAGATAGTTTCCACATATCAAATAATTTCAGTCTACTGCAGCTTAAGTTTGAAAAAATTCTGTGAGGTTCAAAGAAGTGAACTTACGCGATGTCTTCTGGTTGTGCCTCGTTCAAGCTGAGTCCATCACTTCATGGTTTTATTAGCTTGCATAACAAACAGCATCCCCAAATCTCCAACGGGACTGAAGGTGGTGTTTGACTTTTAAGGCACTTCAAAGCGTCCGATAAGCTTTCCTTCTTCAGTCCTGGTTCTTTGAGGTCAGCTTGATGTTGTTGAGTTTCCAAATATTAATTGCCAGCCTGCCTCTTGCTTATCACACACAAAGCTGATTTACCAAAACTATTTATATGATGGGAATTCAGCGAAAACTAGATTTGGAATTACAAAAGCAATCACGAGACATTAACACGTTTGCAGCAAGTTACGTTGATTTTAAATGCAAGTGAATGTAAATGTCTTTAAACAAAATTCCACAGCATCTCAGGTTAACGTCTGCCCTCTGAACCAAGTCCTTTTGATGTTTTGGTTCATTGTTCTTCTGCAGAGCTTCAGCCGGTGGGCAGCCAAACTGACATTATCCTTTAAGACACTCTGATAACTTGTGACTGCATTGCAATTAAATTGCAAATAAACTTGTGCAGCGTTTTGTTATTCTTTTCCTCCCGCTCTCATTTCTCTCCTCTGTCTGCTCGCTCTTCCTTCTTTCCATCTTTCATTTGGAAAGGTTAAGTTATTCCACTGTTAGTCTCCATGACAATATGCATGCGTGTTGACTGATGGCCGGTTTAATTGTGTCTTGGTTCCAATATACAACCAGCAGAAAGTGGCACACGAAGGGAATTTATCACTGAAGTTGTGCGTCTCAGTGTTATTCTATAGCACCCTGCGTTCATGTCATGATTACCATATTGAATGTTTTGATTTGAGGCTTTTCAAATGACTTTCTGTTTTCGTGTTTTCACTTTAGTTCTTTGCTTCATGTTGACTTTTCTCCTCTTTCCTCTGTCTCCGTATCTTTATCTCAATCACTTCCGTTTCCTCACTTGTTCCCTTCCTTGCCAATCTTCTCTTTTTGTCTGCTTCCTCCTCCCTTTCCTTCCCACCATCCTCTGAATGCAGGGAGAGAAGGACTGGGAGAAGTACGAGGTCGCTCGGAAGCTCAAGACGTGTGTGGACGACATCCGCAACCAGTACCTCCGCGATCTGAAGTCCAAAGAGATGGTGACACGCCAGAGAGCCGTGGCCCTGTACTTCATAGACAAGGTCTGGCTTCATGTCATTGCACAGCACCAGTTGTACACTACTGTAGTACCAGGACCTATGTGCGCCTTTATGTTATGTCAAATAGACGACTACTGTGCAGTCCTTTACGTGGGTATATGTACACATCTAATGGTCATCTAAATGTTTTTCTCCGTGACGCGGCGGGACGGCGATAAGAATGCTGGCCGTGTATTTGTGGGTTGTGGCTGTAATCTCTGTATCTTTTGACCTAAAAAAAAAAAAGCTGGCCCTGAGAGCTGGTAATGAGAAAGAGGAGGGAGAGACAGCGGACACGGTGGGCTGCTGCTCGCTTCGCATCGAGCACATCACCCTGCACGAGCAGCTCGACGGCAACGAGTGTGTGGTGGAGTTCGACTTCCTGGGTAAAGACTCCATCCGTTATTACAACAAGGTCCCCGTCATCAGGAAGGTAAAGAATGAACACACACATCCGTCCTCTCCCCCGTTAATTTGAGGATTGTTTGGACCTAAAATCTGTATTTTGGGAATACAATATTTGAGATAATACAATCTGTCCCTTCTCAGTAGAGGACATCAGCAGAAGACACTGGTTGTTTTCCTGCTGATACACACCCAGTGTTTTCATTGTGATAATGTAGGTTTTGCCCTTTGGGTTTTGGCAGAAGTCCCTGCAGAGAAGGTCATTTGCTTGCATGTCGATATGCACGGAGCCTGCAGCACGGAGGAAACTGAGAATTGTCCTGAGGACTCGGTCGTAGATTGGATTCCTGCGGCTGTAGCGGTTTAATTTGTTTGTCTGTTAGAATAGTTCAGCTGCTCCAGTCTGCCTCTCTTGGAATCCGTCTTAACGGAGGGACGTTTTAAACCCACAAACCCAGAGCTGGTCAGTGTGCCCGAGCATCCTACTGTGATTTGAATAGTTTGGTCAACTTTCTGCTCTGTAAACAGCACTTGGTCGTCTGCTGGAGCAATAACGGTCCTGATCTCATCTTGTCTGATGAGACAGAATTACCAATATTACGGCACAGTTTCGACTCACATGAGGTGGAATGGCATTTATCTTTATTTCAAGCGTTTTCTAAGTTGAATTGCAGCTTTCGATGGGTTTTCACTCATGACAACAGGATGCTTAGTCTGAAGCTGCCCTGAAAGTCCCTGAATCTCTTGGCCACAGGACTGCTGGACACAGTTGAGTCACTAATGGCTTCGCTGTTGAGCCACGGGGCAGAGGTTTGTGTTTGTTCAGACTCTGTTTTGTGCAAATGTTTATATGGGTGACTTTTTTTTTTTTTTTTTTTTTAATGAGAAGACATGTAGAATAAAGAGATTTTGATGGAAAAAGGCTTAAACAGACCAAGGTCTCTGACAAGGCTTCATAACTCAATCATTTAAATAGATTACTGTGATCAACAAATTGTAAAAATCAGCAGCAGAGGCAGAGAAAGCCTTCATTCTAGTTCTTCGTATGGCTCAAGCTCACATCATATACTATGTCTTCTATGATTATCTTAATAGCATCTTTTTCTCCAACCTGCCCACTAAATATCTTTCTTTTCTTTTCTTTCTTTATCACGTCAATCAGAGCCACGTGTGCTCCTTGTGACAAGTTAAGTAGACTTTCAGAGCCATTTAAGGGTTATTTTCACAGCATAAAGACTATAATGACAGGAAGCTTGTTGAAGCTTACTCAGAATTTCCCCTGTGCTTCAGATTCAAGGTACAACTTAATAGCTTGTTGCGGACGTTCACGGCCACCTTCTATGTTTTTATTAAGCCATTCTGCCCCTTTGGTTTCTTATATCGTAAACTTCTGTGACTGACCAAAAGCAAAATCACTGAAGGTTAATGGAATATAAGTAATGTGGACTAATCAGTGTTGTATTGTTTTCAGATTGGCTTTGTTGTCCTGCATTGTGATGTAATTTTGTGCCAAACCTTTTGTTGGAAGGCCTTTTAATGTCAGGTGTCCACACAGGCTGTATTAATGCCTGACTGGCCAAGTGTTTTATCTGATAATAGTAAACGATGACACAGACTGTAATGAGCAGGTTAGCCAGTGGAAGAAAAGAAAATGCGCCTGGAAACTTTTTTTTTTTCCTGCTCTCTTGTTTAGTTGTCCGCAATCTGTCAGACAGCTGTCACATTTATGTGTGTGTGCATGTATGCATATGTAAATTTCCAACCCCTCCTCTGGTGTCGGCCCATGCTATCTGCTATTCCAGAGATGGAAAAACAAATGTTAGCACCTGACAGCCAAAGTGTTTTGTTTCTTGGCAGAACATATAATTATTCAAATGAGTGCATTCAAAAGCATCACATTAGCTAGAATTAATTAGTCCCTGCATATTTTTGCATCATCAATTCCCTGGCAAATCAGTGAGATTGCTAGTAAATGTCACTTGGAATAAAATGGAACAAGAATGGAGGGAAAGAATTTCTATTTGGGACCCCTGGAGATGGTTGAAGTCATTGAATCTTATTCTTGGGGTCTGTATCCGGCTTATGCAGTATATACTGCATATGCAGTTTCTGCTGTTTCTGCACAATTTCTTCTTTCAGAGATCACGGGCCGCTACTGGGAATGCATGCAAAAACGGTTAAAGGTAAAACCTCGCAAGGCATGCTGTGGACCGGCAACACTGTACGTCCCATATGCAATTTATTGGGAAATAAGTTCCATTAGTGGTTCTCAGTGCAGAATAGGAGAGAGTGAATACGAACGCTGCTTTGCATTTCTTTGCCTTTCTCCACCAAAGAATGCTGTAAAAAAAAACAGGCTGTTCAGTGCATCAGTGTGTCTGTTTATTGTTCAAAAACAAGCATCAGCTGCACTTATTACTCAATTTAACACAAGTTAGAAGACTGAATGACTTCATCACATCAGCCTGGTGTGTGTGAGGGCGTATGCAGATGCATATTGTGCTCGGTACGGTCAACCTGCAGAGCATTTATTTCTAAATGATGACTTCCAAACACCCACATACTTACCCAAACACATCACAAAAACCAATTAGGTGAGCTCACTTTGGTGTCTCTGCTGCGCTGAGACTTTAAGACTGATTTACATTTTCATCCCCAAAAGTACCGGCACTTTTTATAGATTCGGTTTAATTTCCAAGGGGAGTGGAATTGACACACATATCAGCTCAGTGGATATGTCAGTGTGGTTTTAAATCAACACATCTGTTGCTATTAATTGGTGTCTTGCATATTTTACTGGTTTATTTGGGGAACGGATGCGTCTGTGGAACCCACAGTGTCACTGGAAATGTCAGATGTAATTGTGCCTGTTTTACTCCCCTGGCTCTGCTCGAAGATGGACAAATGGAGTCAGGCTCCGACACTCAGTGCACTATAACGTGCATGTATTCGTGCACTGTACATGTGTTTCGTATCGGAGTTGTAAACCAGCCGCTGTCACTTCACACCTTTTTCTGTTTATTAGTTTCACTTTTAATGTTTTGCAGCCAAGAGATTCAAATGGTCCCGGTCCTCCTCAGTGTGACGCACGATTTTGATTCCAAATTTGAATGATTAAGTTTGAGTGGAACATATTAAGCTATTAAATTTGTTTTTATGACATACGCCTGTAAAAGCCCTTCAGTCTGATTTGTCTGTATGTCTTTTCAGGTTTTTAAAAATCTTAGACTTTTCATGGAGAACAAGCAACCTGGAGACGACCTGTTTGACCGCCTTAATGTGAGTATCTGAGCAGCTGTCTGTGCACCTGCTTCCTTTAGTATTTTATATTCTTTTTTTCTGACTTTTGTGTATCATTGCCACTTGCTAAACCACATTCTGGTGTCAAAAGCAGCTGGTTGAACAATGGCTTCATCTGCAGGTGAAAACTGATCACATATAGTTTTAATAATTGCTAACTTTGTGTGTTTAAAGTGTGACGTGCTCCCCTGAGGTGTGTAATATTTGAGGAAAGTGCAGAAAAAGACGGTGAAAGCGAAATAGAATTGCATTTTTAAAAAATATATTTTCTAGGCACAGAAAGCTGCGGTGAAGGAAAAGCAGGGACTAAATTGTAAAGGGTAAGAGATGAGATTGAATGAGGATGAGCCGTTGGTGTGGAGAGATGAAAAGGGCGAAGTGAGGAAACGGGAGGTGAGAAGAAGGGGAAGAATATTGGAAGCGGGGCGACTGAAAGCAGAAAAGGAGTTTCAAAAGAGAGAGGGGATGGACTCCGGCAGATAAAAATGAAACTGCGGTAGTGAAAATTGAGAGTGAACATGCTGGGCGGATGAATTTCCACACATAAAAATCTGGTGTCCTCTCAACCTCTTCCTCTAGCTGCAGGCGGCGAGGCCACACAAATTGCAGCAGTTGTACATGCGGTTAGTCCACCAGCGTCGAATGTGTAGCTCTTAGGCTGCACTCAGTCTTTAAAAACACACATCGTTTGTCTTTTTGAGACAATAACCCAGGCTACCAGGCAGAATTACTCAGTATGTAGTTCTTTGACGTGAACCCCAGACTACTGAGGCAGCTGCTCGTGGTGTGGCGACCTCGGGTGAAGCGCTCTGATTGCAGAGACGCAGCCTCGTTTCGCTATATGTTGAAGTGGAGCGAGGCAGTAGGTGGAAACTTATGCAGCACATGAGTGGCTACCTTGGTGGAATGAGTCTGCTGAGGTGGAGGGAGAAAAAAGGTGGCCGATAAGAAGGCACGTGGAAGATTAGAGGGCCAGCCACGTGAATCTTATATTAAGATTGACAGGCAGGAAGAGGAAGATGCAGCACAGGACAGGAATGTGAGCGCGAGATGAAGAGACTGAGCAATTGAAGGAGGGAGTGCGGTGCCGCTGCTCTCTGCCCTCCAGTATGTCAGGAAATGTCAGTGTGTGTTGGAGGTGGAATGGTAATGGCTGCTGAGGGCAGGCCTGATTGACACCCAGAAAGGCCAGGACACGGAGAGAGTGGAGGGAGGAGAGGTCTGGAGAAGTAGATGGAGCAGTAGGAAAGTTGACAGCTGGCCAGGGCGAGGGGTGGTTAAGAGGGAGAAGGTGGACGAAGGCTGGATAAAGGTGGGAGGTGAAAGGAAGGGAGGACGGCGGCGGAGAGGAGAAGTGACAGCCGGGCAGCTGCAGTTAGGCCGAAATGAGGAGCAGGAGAGGAAGGGAAGATGAATGGAAATGTGGCGCGTGCTGCTATCGTCAGCTGGCCTAATGGAGACAGAAGCTGGAGAAAGACTGAACGTTAAATGAGAAAAACGTGAAGAAGGAAAGGAGCTGAAAGCCTGAAACAGCCTCTGACATTTGGGCCCAGATGAGCCTGCCCGGTGAGCCCGTTGTTAATCGTTCCAAGTCGGATCTCTTGTTTGAACACGAGGTAACAGAGTGAGTAGTTTTATTTGTGTATGACAGACTCCCTAAACAAAAGGCTACAACAAGGGCTCACACAGACTCAAACTTGTCTGTCAAATCAAGTCTTCTAAGAACAGGGTCCTGCAGGCTCAGTGGTGTTAGAGCGTCAGTATCCTTGAAACAAACTACCTAATATGATTTGGAGTTCAGCCATGTTTCAAGGTAAAAGTGTTCCAAATGGCCACACTAGAAGGCTGTGTGAGAAGCCTGCCATCAGAGGGATGAGGGAGACACAGAAATGTACAATTTGAGATAACAGCATGCACTTGGCGTTCAGGCTTGTTTCAGAAAACCTGTTCGCTGGTTGAAGTCTGCTGACGCCGTTTAAAATTACAGGAGCGGACTTTCTATCCTCCTGCTTTTATTTACATATTCAAGTTTGCTTTAAAAAAAAAACCCTAAGTGGAAATAGCAAAATGTTTTTTGTAAGAAAATGTTGACACTTAGCTGGAAACGGGCTAATAAATCATGACAGATGTGATGCATTTAGTAAACATCCCCCGAAGCTGCTCTCTGGTGGAGAGACCAACAGAACCGAAACACTACACAACAAAAACATTGGATCCAAAGAGTAATCATAAATGCCATATTTACAGCATGTTTCCTGCATTTTTCACCATTTGAGATTCAGCTACTACTTGGTTTAATAGCAACATCTCACTGCACACTCCTCCTCTGTGGTGGTTAATCCTCACCAGGGTCATGGGGTCTGGAGTCTATCCCAGCTGACTCACGGTGAAGGCAGGTTCACCTGGACAGGTAACCAGTCTATCACAGGGCTCAGTTAGAGACAGACAACCAAGCACACTCACATTCACACCTACGGACAATTTACAATCACCAATTAACCTCAGCATGTTTCTGGACTGTGGGAGGAAGCCGGAGAACCCGGAGAGGCAACCAGCTGCGCCACCTTGCAGCCCCTTAATAAACCACCTCCTGATATTTGCGTAACTGTAGTGGATGTAAATGCACGTGGTTTGCACATTAATTTAAAGATTATGCACATTTAGAGTGAAAACTAGCTTGTGAAACAAAAAGTCAAAACGATGCAAACACACCGAATGTGTGCGACATATTTGTGAAAGGGATTTAGATGAATTCTTCAAACTGACTCGGGTTGTTCGGACGGAGACACGGCTGAGCAGTGATGCTACAACACAGCCTGTCATTAAAGCATAATGTCCAAATAATGTTCAAATCCAGCTCAGGAGCTCGTTCCCTCCTTTCTGTCCTACTCCAACCTGCCTCTGGCGACAACATGCGTCGCTGAAATGCGGTTTTGAGTTGGCAAAAATGATGCAGTAGCGTGCTCAGAGCAGCTGTTATGGCTTCAGCTTTCAAGTAACTGTGAGCAGTTCGGTACTGGAACATCTCGTCGTACTCGAGTAATGTTTCAGAGAGAGATGTTGCTCATCAATATAAGATTGCAAAACGCTTCGCTGGGAGGATGGTGGTTTTTCTGAGCAGGCACAGATACCACGTTGAGGTCTGAGCTGAAAATGCAAGTGCTGCTCTCTGGAGTCCGTGTCATTAACACCACAGTGCACACACTACCTGAAGACCCAGATTAACTGCAGCTCCACTCTGTTTCATTAACTACATCTGAGTCGACTGCAGTGTAGCATAATCCCTATGAGCTGCTTTATTTGGCATGTTTACTTGTTTTCCCTCCTCTCTGTTGCGTCCTTTGTCTTTGTTACACTGAAGAGAGACACACACACAAACTGGAAGTGGCAAAAAAAGAAAATGAAAAGCAGATGATCATAGCTACTTTAGAATGGCAACAGTCAATATTTGTCCCTGGCGTTAGCTGCCATCACCACAAATTGGCTAGCAGGATGTTAATGAGAAAGTCCAGTATGCTGCATCCTGTATTATAGAAAGGAAATTAGAACTGCAGTAATGGCACGTTGAAGTAATGCCTTAGGAGATGACATGGATGACATACACAAACACACACCAGACTGTGCACACACAACACAGGGGTGCCGGGGGAGTCGGGGGGCGTGTGAGAGCTATCCTACTTGCCCCTCAGACTCCTTCATTAGCATTGCAGGGGCAGAGTTAGGAAGCTCATTAGCAAGGCATGCACGGAGGCACAGCGTGTAAGTGCAAATGCGTATACCTGCGTCTGCCTACCTGCTCTCCAGCACATGCATTCACACGCACGTATGTATGGATGAAAACACGGCATCGTTCTGTTTCTAATAGGCTCCTGCAGTGACACACAAATATTGATACGGGTCTGCGGCCTCAGACAGCCGGGTCCCGACCCCGGTCTGATTAAACCAGCCACATCATTACTGTGCTGCTCATCAGAATCATTTCTTCCTTTGTTAGAGCTCGGAGCTCTTCAGCCAGCCCGTCTGTATGCGTTCAGGTACATTTAAAAACCAATGTGTTGCCTTTCCAAGTCCACATGTTTGCAGCTCATATCAGTCTGTGTGCAGTGAGCATGTGTTTGTTTTGCTGTCACACCGGTGTGCACCCGTGCGCTGTTAACCGTGTTTCGTCACTGTGTGGTTCTGTCCAAACCGCTGTCGTTTCACAGGACCTAATGGCTGCCAAACCAGTGGCTATGACAACTTTAACTTGCTGTAATACCTAAAGAAATGTCAGAGGGGAAACAGTGCTGTGATCTGTTTTAATCTCCCTGCTCTAATGGATGCTGATGATAATGAAGGCAGAGACAGTATTTTATGTGTTTTATTTGTTATGTTATATTATGGATGCTTTAAATACTGCGGCGTCATAATGCCACAGTGCCACCCAGTGGTCAAGAGCATGTAGTGATTGAGTTGGACGAATGATTTTGTGATGTTCTCTTTGTCCCTGTGCTGCTCGTTTTTCTTGCAGACCAACGTCCTGAACAAACATCTGAGTTCTCTGATGGCCGGTCTGACTGCGAAGGTGTTCAGGACGTATAACGCCTCCATCACCCTGCAGCAGCAGCTCAAGGAGCTCACAACCAGTAACTCACACATTCACTACACCAAGTCCAAAACGCAGGATTTTATAAACTCTGGCTCATATTCCTCAGTGGCTGCATGTGCAGCAGCAGCTTTAATACTGAAGCTTATTATCAGCGTGACTCTTGTGTCGTCAGCTGACTGGTTGGTTCATGACGTCTGACGATAAAACTGCCACACTTGAGATTTTTTTATTTTTTTTTAGTTTGCTTGGTTCAGGATCCACTGACATCACTCAGCTTTTTCAGTTGTGGCAGGAGTACATTATCACTGTACCCAGCACTGTGCATCTCTGCCGCTCTCTTATCAGCGTCCCATTGGCTGCCTCTGCCACCATTTCTCATTCAGAGATAGAAGTGTCACACTCTTCTCATTTCTGGATTGCCGCTGAGAGCCAATATGCAGGCTGACATGTGGCTGCAGTGTGTGTGTTGTCTGAACCCCGGGAGGAATAGATGAAGCTAATAGGGATCTGAATAAATGAAATGAAATAGAAAAATGTAATTGTGTGTGTGTGTGTGTTGAAGGTTGAGATTTTGTGGAGCAGATGGAAAGTGTGCAGTAATAACACGAGGGATGCCAGCGTGATCTTATCTTTCTAAATTTCTGTGCATAATTTCGGTTTGATACGTGTTCCCAGATGGATTTTCTTGTTTAAATACAAATTGCTATTCTGTCGCCCTCCGAAGAGTCCGACAACGTGGCAGAGAAGCTGCTGTCCTACAACAGGGCGAACCGAGCGGTTGCTATTCTCTGCAACCACCAGCGGGCGCCGCCAAAGACCTTTGAACAATCTATGGCTAACCTTCAGGCCAAGGTAAGGGCAGCTTTACTGGAGGCAGCGATTCATCACATCGCATCAGACAACATCCTTCTGTCAGTTTATTTACAGATGACCAGGACGTAGCTGAAGCACCAGTGAATTCTTGTAACTCCCACAGCCCAGTCACTGATATTTTACATTTTACTCATGGGCTCCACTCAGATTGATACCAGGAAGGAGCAGCTCGCCCTCGCTAAGACGGAGCTGAAACAAGCCAAGAAGGAGGCCAAGAACAAAGGCAGCTCAGACCCCAAGCTGCAGACGTAAGTATTACAATAGTGCACAAAAAAAACAGCATTCAAGCAATTAAAGAGCTGCTTAGTGATCTCATCCCTAAATGTTCCTGTTGTACACTAAATCATTAGCTACACACACTCACCAGTGGAGAGACATCCTGCTGGTTTAGGTGGTTTTAATGACAGGTAGAACAGCTGCAGTGTGAATAATGAGCTACATGAAAGATAAGATCTGGAAGGTGAAATCATAGGAGTTTTGGTAAGAGCCCTCCTGGTGTCTGTGAGATGATCTTTGTTTTTTTTGCAGCACAATGAGACATCCACACATGAGCTACTGCGTCTCTGTGGGCTTTACGTTAAAGGTTATTCACGAGATGCCAAAAAAAACTTTTTTTAAAGATCAAAGCCATTTGCTGCAAAAAAAATTAATCTGATTTTTTTTTTTCTTGTACTGAAGGTGCAAAGAATTCACATGAAGCCTCATCGTCTAAATTGTAAATCTTGTTTTTCTAAATAGTTTCCCAGCCCTGACTGCTTCCTGCTGTTACATCTATTTTATTTTTTTATCAGGATGGTGGAACGGAAGAAGGCAGCAGTGAAGCGCTGTGAGGAGCAGCTGCTGAAGATGGAGGTCCAGGCGACGGACAGAGAGGAGAACAAGCAGATTGCTCTGGGCACCTCGAAGCTCAACTACCTGGACCCACGGATCAGCGTGGCCTGGTGAGTCAATAACAACACATATGTGCATGTACTTACTGGCTCCCTTAAACCTCTCCTTGGGGCCTGCATCACAAAGCAGCAGGTAGGATGTTTAGCTAATATGTGGCCTAAAGGTGGAGGCCGTCATTCTGCAGAAAGGTTGTTGATATTTCGCCAGTTAGCGATTTTATTTTTTACTTTGTTGTGCCAGATTTCCCGTCCCTCTTCCTGCCGCTCCTCCTCTTCCTCTGTGTATGAGCGTGAATGCACACAGTGTTGTATGAATTAGACCGAGCTATGTCGATTCCCATTCAGAACCAGGGCTGTACACAAACAGGCTTTATTCAGCATACACAGGACAGACTTCTCACTGATCATAAGGAGAAATCTGCTAAACTTTACAGAAACTGCACTGGATTAGAACTGCCTGCTCCACCTTAAACTAACACTCTCCAGCACTGGGAAGCTGATATACTTTAATCAGAGGAGATTACTTCGGTAACTTACCTGCTCAGGCAAGTTCAGCTCAATTGATCAGATCAGTGTGTAGACGAGCCGCCCACTGCCTGAGTCATCGCTCTGTGAGAGCTTCAAGTGGAATCAGGCGTTTGTAGAACAACAGAACGGACAGCAGCATGTTTCCACGTCATTAGACTTGATTTGCATTCAATGATAGTTTGATCGGACATTTTTGTTCTAAGTGTTTAAAACATAACTAGGATGCCGGGCCAGATGTTTACACGTACATGTAAACTGGTTTTCAGCATATTTTGAGCCTTCCAGTCCCCATCCTACCATCCTGTATAGCGAACCAGCAGAAGTGTCCCAATGCATCGTATGTCGGCTGCAGCTTGTCGTACAGCTACACGCTGCAGAGTCACACCAACAGGCTCTGACGGCCGTTTGGATGTTTATTTGTGTACAGTGTTTATTTCTGATTAAACTGCATCTCAGAAAATTACAGCATTGTGAAAAAGTCCAGTATTCCTCTATTTACCTTATGAAGGTAATCTTTGGTTTGTTCTATATTAAAGTCAAATTTAACCATACTGTCAGTGTGTCCACATGTGGAGCTCACACAGAGACGTTTAAATACAGGTCTGAGTCACTTGTTTCTCATTTCTGCAAAAGCTTTCCTAGAAAACTATTCTAATGTTCACACTACAGAAACTCAGTGTTTTTATTATGAACCTTCTGTATCTTGCAGTAGTTTGTCCGACTGTATCTGCGGCTGTTACCATCTTCAGTAAACACCAGATATACACGTAAAAACAATCACAGGTCCTAAAGGAGGCTCAGCAACAGAACCACATGTGGGTCAGATCATCTTCAGATCTATAAGAACACATGGTAGAAATATGAGAATGATGATGAACTGCCCACATGAGGGGCATGAAATGGGCAAAATTCATGAAATGTGAACATTTCAAAAATGTGTTCTTAAACTGCCATCGTGCTGATGTTCATGGTGACGACATAAACATGGTCCAACACCTCAGAAATGATCAGAAAACACTTCTGAGTGCTTCATCTGTCAGACTTTTAAAATGAGGGACTGGAACAGAGGATGTCTGGTTTTTAAAACTGGCTTTTTTGGGCCATTTTTAGAGCCTTGTTGGAAGACAAATGAAGACAAAACACCAGATCTGATGACATTTTTGGTTTCTACAGGCAGGAACAGTTCGCCCAGGATGAACAGCTTCACAGCTCCATGTGTCGTACTGTATGAGTATTAATGTCAGAAGATGGTCTGAGAGGCCGGTTGGCCAAAAGAGTTTCTTCATAGTTGTGGCACAGGAGCAGCTATCAGTTAGTTTACTCACGTTAGCGACACTGAGTTGGCACTTAAGATACCGAATGTTTGTTTAACTTGTAAAATCTATTCTGAGTGACCTTAAGCTCATAAGTCCACCTTTCCTCCAGTAAGTCGCTGCCCTGTTCTCCAACTAAAGAAAAGGCGGAAATATGACGGAGCGGCGGCTGGGATTTATGAATGGTGGGCTGCCGCTGCTAAATGAACGTAGAGGAAACACTGATACAGAACACAGAAGTGACTGTAGCTTTGTTTTCTACATGTTCTCCATCTGTACATCTCTGGGCTCGTTTATGTGTGAAAGTATTTTTTTAATTCTGATTTGAAGGTGAACTGATGGGTTGAATTTATGATTTGCCCCCCGTTTGTTCAGGTGTAAGAACGTGGAGGTACCTGTAGAGAAAATCTACAACAAAACCCAACGGGATAAGTTCGCCTGGGCCATCGACATGACGGAGGCAGACTTTGAGTTCTGACTTTAAACTCCCAAGACTCTCATAAGCCGACACCACGATGCAATTAAGGAAACCATTGACTCCATATTACATACAGTACTTTAATATTGCATTTATTGTATGTTCATGGACTACTGATGTTCATGAGGTTGTGTGACACCATCAAGCTCTGCCCTAGTGTTGTTTTGTTTACTTCTGTTCATTCGTTTGGTGCGTTTGGCACTTTATTTTGAAGATTGCTGTTGGTTGCTTTTGTTTGCATTAATTTGAATAAAGGTTTTGCAGTGAAGCGACAGAGACGTGGTCACAGTTTGTCAAAACACCACTTCTGAGCACATTGTGGTGTAAAGGCCTGATTCCACACAGAAGTTATAGAAGATGAATGCCCAATTCAGTTTAAAAGTATGATTCTAAAATGTGAATTCAGAACATTATAAACAAGGCAGACCAAAAACCATGCAACACGGAGACGTTCTAGATAGTTTTCATCATAAAATACAATTCTGGCTTGAAAAAATAAATACAGAAAAACACTGTGAGCACCTCAGAGTTGGTTGTATTTTTAAAAATTCACTCAGCACCTGGCCAAATATTTATTATGTCATACATGACAAACAGCAGTGTATTAAATAGCTCGAGTAGAAGAGTATCGGAATTGGAATGCGTCCCACACCTTTGTAGTAACAGTGCTGTTTGTCAAACACTGCGAGCTTCAGATCTTGGCTGTGGATGGAGGTTGTACCGGCCTGTTGGCCTGCAGGTTGTACGTCTCGGTACAGGCTGGGGCGAATCTTCCCCGTCAGCCATCGCCTCGAGGGATTTCAGGTGAAACAGCCTCTAGGTTTGTGCGCCAAATCCATAATCTGCATTCCTGCACGTGTTAAGTTCTGAAGGGCATATCACACTATTCTAACTTACAAATAACGTTCAACTTTTCAAGTCATTACATAACTGTAACCGTTTCACAATATTCAATATATAAAAAAGCATTTCACACAACGACACACCAAATCAATAGAAGTAAATTTCAGATTGGAAAAGTCTGCTGCTCCTGAACATAGGACCGACTTCGCGCCTCGTTAGATCTGGGAACCTGTAGGACAGACAAAAAAAAATAAAAATCCACATTTCAGTGAGCTGAAGCAGAGACTGAAGCCAAATTCATAAATATTTAAAATGCATTTTGCTAGAAATTGATGCCAACATGAAACTCTGGAGGGAGAAATGGTCCCAACACTTGTGTCTTACCTTCATTATGATCCTTGACCCTCTTTAGCTTTCTCTGGTGTTGCTTCAATCTCTTCAACACCAGCCTGGGTCATCAGGTCAGCAATGTTTTTCTCCAGGTCATCGATACGTGTGCTCATCTCATCGAGTGGAGAAGGAGTTAAGGCACGGCATTTAAATGATTTGATTATAAAGGAAGGGGGATGCAAGAAGCTACTCACGAGGCATCAATTTATTATGTCATTAGATTAAAGCTTAACTAGAATTATTCACTTTAATGCAATTTAAAAAATGAATTGGTGGCAGTTTATCTGATAGTCAGGATATTTCTCCCGATGATCTGGTCTGACATGGTCTGGAATTTGTCCTGCATCTGCTGCAGCAGTGTCTGGACCTGGGAATAAAAACAAAGTAGAACTACTGTAAGTGTTGGTGAAGTCAGAGAAGAATAGATCAACTGATGAAAGCTGGTTCACTGCAAATAGAAGCCTTACATCATCACATTTATCAGTTTGACTTTCTGGAGCTGTACATGTAAGTCATAACCCCACCAGTAGATTATTCAATGTTAAAAATACTTCTGGCACTGAGAAACCGCATCACTCTGAAGCCTCAGGTCTATGAATGAGTTTTAAAAAGCCAGAACAATGGTAATCGGCTTGTTTCCTTGCCAACGACATAAAAGCTTGGAAGCTGCAGAAGATGACTCTGATTCACTGCAACAAGCTTTTCTGTTTAACAATGACATCAGCGGTAAATGAATTTAATTCTGCACCTGTGCATCCCTTCACACGGTGCAGCTCTATGACAGACTGCTGTCTAAACTCCCAAGACACCAGTCAATGGCTTAAATTAACATCTTTTACTTGGGTGCTAAGAACTGGTGGAAAAATGTGCCCTAATGCAGTGGCTTCCTTAACAGCAGCTTCCACCAAATGTTCCCTCATGTCAGGAGGGAACATGATAACATAAGAATAAAACACAATAAAGAACCTAAAACTGAGCGCTTGGGACGGTTGTTAAAACAAACTTTGCTCGACAATTTCTGTAAATACATGACAAACATGTTTAATATTAAAGCCAGCAGAGGGTTATTAGTTGTTCTTAGTTTTGAGAAGGCGGCTGAAGCTCGACGCTTATCTCCATGACAACCCTCTGAAACATTACCTAAGACATCCTGAATTATTAATGAACACAGTTTTTACAGTGAATTATGTCATTTTAGTACGTGATACTGCACATTATTTACTAGGCTGGAGAGTGGAACAACTGCTAGAAGTGCCAGCGTTGGTACAGAAATGACATTTCTCGCGGTGTACGCGCTGCGGTTAGCTCGGCTGTGATTTGGTGATGTCATTTACGTTACCGACTGACCCATTACATAACGTGACGAAGCGTAACAACAGTCAGAGCACCTTGGCTTCATTAAAACAGCTCGAACTCACGTCTTCCGTGTATTTATTGTGCTAAAGATCAAACAAGTAGCACGAAACGGTACAGACGCGCTGGTTAAACTTTGCTAGCCAACCAGCTAACGATCGCTTCCCATCGTTAGCACTGCCGCTGCTAGCTACCGCTAAGCTACTGTAGCTAGCGTTAGCTTGCATCGCGATCACGACTCACCACATTGGTCAGGTCCTGCACCGACTTGGGGTCCGTCTCGGCCATGTTGTAGCGTAAATGACTATCTGTGGCTAAACAGGGCGGAAACTCGAAGAGCGATTCAAGCGAGTGTTTTGCTACGGAGTCTCAAACTGCTCGAGATAAACAGTCACTTGCACCACCTCAACGCACAGTCAGCTGTACCACAACACAGGGGAAGTCTCGCGAGAGTTGCGTCTCTGGCGCTAGGAAATGTGGGACATTGAGTTTTAAATGGGAAGCGTGTTTTTTTTCTGAGCCCTTAGAGACAGTTCCTGGCACATCTGATCATTTTCTGCATCCCAATAAAGCGTTTCGACTGTTATGTTTAACCTGGAGTTTGATAAGTTTGTTAAAAAAAATAAAAAAGACGGGAAAGGTGTATGTGTGCGTGCTCGCGTATACGTGCCCGTATGCGCGCACACGCCTCTCCTCCGCCTCCTCCTCCTCCGAGTTGGGATTTGAAAGTTGGAGCTGCTGCCAGGGAACCCCGAGAGTGTTTGGAAGACATTCGTGAGTGTGCGGCTTGTGTGTGTTTTGTTTTGTTTTGTTTTACGCATTTGTAAGGAAAGTGAATGAAGTGTAGTGGTGAGTAGAGCAGGAAGTTTACAACTAAAAATGTTTGCAAAATGTGAAATGTTGAATTCTGCCACAAAATCGTGATGAGCAGCGAGCAGCAATGTGCGCGCAGGGAGCGTGCTTTTACATCTCATATCACGCTTACATAAAACATGCGGACTTTCTCAGGTGATTTTAGGGAAATATTCACCTCAGGAGCGCTTATTTCGACTTTACTACGTGAAAGCTTTTATTCCAGCCTGACCAGGCGCTGTGACAGTGTCTCTGTGTGCTGGTTCTGTCGCTGCTGGGAGGCTAGCCCGGTAGCCCAGTAGCCCAGAACTGATGTCTTGAAGTTGAGGCATGTTGGCCCAACCCCATGGAGCTATGTGTGGCTTACATAACAGCCTGTTCTGTTAGAGGTGGCCCAACACGTTCAGGAAACCACGGTGAGATTGATGGTTTACCTCCACCATGAGGGAGAGAGATTGTTAAATACCTGAATAATATTTAACTTTCACAAACCTGTAAAAGCTTTTTATTTTATGGAGTGTGTTCAAAGGCTGCGGCAGGTTTACATTTACTCATTTGGTATTCCTGCCTTTGAATGGTTGGCATGACATGGAGACATAAAGTGGAGGTACAGATCACTTCATGTGCTCACAAATAAGTTTAAATAACAGATCTAGTGTGTAATCAGACTACATTTGTCTTGCATCTTATGCTGTTTAAAAAAAGAATAAGAATAATATCAGCAAACATGCATGACTAATACCTCTTAAAGTGTTCCTCCAGTGTTGACTGGCTCTCTAAGCCCCGCTGAGTGGTTTGTCAGCTGACACCAGTTACCATTATGGAAACAGTTCAGTGCATTTTTAAGCCGGCCTCCTGTTTGGTTGTTTTTTCAGATTTGACAGTGAAAATCGTCCTTGCGCTGCGTTACATCACAACACAGGAGGAAGAGTTAAACAAATCCTCAAGAATCACGCTTTCACAAACTTCCTGTGCGTCTCATTGTTTGCTCAGAACGTGCCGGCTGTGGTTTTGTGTACCCAGCAACATACTGGTTCTTACATAAATCAGAGAGTCAACAGGCCGTTTCCTGTGAACTGGAATGAAGGTTTGGCACAAAGCACGACTACTTTAAGTGCCTGAAAGGAAAAGTAATGAGGTACATGGCAGTGATGCAGACAGGACAGCCTGTATGTGTCTGACTGTGAGCATTCAGACTGAAGAACCTGCTGCAGCTCCACAGAAGTCAGTTGGTAGGCGGAGAAGCAGCCTTGCGTTTTGACTTGTTATCTCCATGCTGTGGCAGCTAATACCGACACCTCCCCCCCCCTCCGGGTCACCTCAGCAATGCCCCCAATACCCGCCTGTCATGTCTGCCTTCACTGGCTGTTGACTGTTTAACCTTTCCCAGCTCTCCACGTCCTCTCTCGCTGTGGTACATTTCCAGATCTTTGACTTCAATTCCCCACTTGTCATCGCCCATCCTGCTGATTCATAAAATGCTGCTTCAACTTTGCACGACTACTTTGACTGCTTGTGTGTATTTGAATAATGAAAAGTAATTTGCACATTTCCCCCCTGGTTTCTGAATGAAAGCTGTTACTCTTGTCCGTCCTGCACAGTCAAAATATTTCGACAGTGTAATAATTTGCTAATTAAATTACATGAATATTCAGTCAACTGTTAATAAAATACCAGCTCTGCTTATTCTCCGCCTGCGGGTCTCGAACAGTCTGATTGCAATATGACTGACTGTAATAAAAAGTCCAAATTAAATTTTCAGGCAGAGCTTTGCGGTATATGTTCATGAATAATATTAGTATAGCAGGTGGTTATTAATTCTCTTGACATGCAGCTGCTCAGAATCAGTGTTTGAACATCACAGTATGCATGTAGTTTCCTCTCTAAACAGCTTTCTTCGCTGCACCTCAAGTGTGATCACGTCTCCCTGTGACTGTAGCTTGTCTCATGTGTCTGCATTTGGGCTACAATCAGGAATTACTTGCACTTTTATTATTATTTAAGATGCAATGAATATGCATTAAGTTTGGGAAAGTTAACAAAAAAAGAAGACAATAAATATAATAGAAAATGAGTCACATTTGACTCAATGAAAAAACTATACCTAGTGCATTAGTCTGTATATTAACTTCTGTTTCCTGATTGATAAGGTTTGGTAGGTTTAGCAAAAAGCAGGAAAAGGGAAACACACTGGAGCTTAACACGAGAACTTCAGCAGATGTCGACTTAGAGAAAAACTATCTGCACAGCAGCTTCAGAAAAAGTCTGCATTCATAGATAAACAGGCGTAAATATGCAGAACAACAACTGGTCAGAGCCTGAAATGTGTCTGTTGTGTTGTTGGTGCTAACATTTCACGCTGTGGACGCTCGAACCTAAAGTCCATGTTTACCGTATAACCAGGAGCTGTTTTACATAAATCAGGCGTTTTGACTTGTCGTAGTAGAAAAGTGCTGCAGTCTTAACAGAGACTTTGTGACTGCGTCCACGTTACCTTGAAGCAGAAGCAGCTAAATGACAGACATCATTAAGTTTATTGCGCCTGTGATTTTCCCACAATGAGACGTCAAAGCGTCTTCTTTAAAAAGGCACATTGGTCAAATGTTTGACACACATTTCATGATCCCTGATGGTCTGTTTAAGTTTCTGCATTCGAGCCGTTGTGCCCGAGTCGCTGATCTGCTGTAATTAGATTTTTTTTTCTCCTGAAAGCAGAGGGTATTGTGGAATGAGGGGGGCAGTAATTCAATCCTGGCAAAAAGCAAACTGGTGCAGACATAACTGAGGCATTTAAATGTAATCAGCCTAATATGTTTCAGTGCCGTCTGACACTTTGGCAGTGTTGGTTTCAGACCCAGTCAGTGACCTCAGGCTGCCTCGTGACGCCCATTAGCGATAGCTCTCCTGAATTCCCTTTACTCTGATTACTCTGACCTGGTGTCTGTCGGCTTCCCAGGTGCTGCTGGACCTCCTGGACGCCCCTGAGACTCTGTGATGGATGCAGAGGTGGTTCTGCAGGAGGAGGACATGGAGGGCTCGTGGACGCTGCTGTCCTGGCTGGCGTCCTTCGTCATGGTGTTCGGCGGAGCCCTGCCCTACGTGCCGCAGTACCAGGAGATCCAGAGAAGCAGCAACACCGAGGGCTTCTCCACCAGAGTGTGCTTCGTGCTGCTCGTAGCCAACATATTACGCATATTCTTCTGGTGAGGATGACTGAGAAAGCAGTCGCTTTGTCTTTTTAACTTCCGTCTGCTTTACGTTCGCTTCTTTTCTCGCTTTGGAAGGAAACAGGCCTTTAGAAGAGTCACTCCTGGTGTCAGAAAGGAGCTGAATAGGAATGAAATCACAGAGTAACTTTCTACTGCACATTTCTTTTACACATGACAAGTCATTGTTGTTAATTGGAGGGACTGGAGTGGTGATTTTTTACATTTTTAATAGAATCTGGCTGGAGCGTTCTATTATTTATAAGGCCTGTCTGTGGCTTATCCTCTGCTTACAGCCACATAGCTGAGCAGAACAGTCCGGTGTGTTAACTGCAGTGTTTACATGCATTTACTTGTTGTTATTATTCAAACGTTTATTGTAAAAGACACGGTAAACATCTGCATTTACAGTTATTTTCAGATCACGGTGTAGATCTGTGTCTCTCTCGTTTTGCTCTCCCAGGATCGGGAAGCAGTTTGAGATGACCCTGCTGCTCCAGAGTGTGGTGATGATCCTCACCATGTTCGCCATGCTCCACCTCTGCTGCACCGTCCAGAACACCAACCGCGTCAGCACCAGGCAGCATCGGCTCTCAGGTAACCGACGTCGCGCCGAGTCCCCTGCGGTCGTAAATAAACGCGCTCTCACAGCTGCCACCGCGACACAATGGGACGGCCGTTAGTTTTACACACTGCAAATCATTTTAGGGCATCGAGTGACAGCATAGCAGCAGTTTAGGCGCCGCATGCTTCAACTCGTGCTTCTTGCCAAAAGAGGGAGCCATTGGAAAAGCTTCCATGACAGAAGTGCTGAGTCCATACACCTGAGCTGTGACGGCCACTTCTTTTCTAATCTTCATTTCCTGTATTTTTCACAGCACAATTGCTTTCAGCTTCTTGTTTCTACACATTAAACCACGTGCTGCTGTGTGCTATTAACAGAGCAGCGTTATGGAAAGAGCAGCATCGCAGGTAGAAGTGTGTAAGAAAGTGCGAAGCGAAGCAGAAGCGTCCTGTGGATAGATTAGCTGCCACACATGAGATTAGTCTATTCTGAGCCTGACTTTGTGTGTGTGTGTGTGTGGTTGTGTTACACATCATGTTGGTGACAAAAACCACATCCCCAGAACATAAATCCTGAGGGTAAATACTCGCTTTAAGGTGAAGGTTAGAGAAGCTGCAGTTTGGGGCAAGTCTCCAGGAAATGAATGAACATCGGCGTAACGTCCTCCAAGGTGATGGATACGTACGTCTTTGAGAGCGTGTGTGAAGAGGAGGTGGAGGCTGCAGGGTGAGAGGGGATGATGGAGCTCAGACTCCAGCATCCGCCGTGCATTGTGTGTGTTTGTGTGCACCTCGTGAACCAAGCAAGGAAACCCATCCAGGATTATGTTCAGGGTCACTCTTTATGGAGTGCTGTCTTTTATGGGTAATTGTATTTTTTACAGATGCTCGAGTTGATTGCTTTTGCAAATGGGCTGACAGAAATTCAATCTAAGTCGAGTTTTTTTTCCGTTGGATGGCAGCCTACGGAGTGAAATTGAATGATGGGATCTTGTAATGCTCTGATCATGTCGAGCACAATACATTATTAAAGACATAACTTATGTTTGATTCTGTGCTGATGGATGTAAAGGAGGGAGGATATGTCTTGGCAGTGCAAACCAGAACGTGTGTCTATTTGTTTTGCTGTCAGCGGCAAATCTTTCTAAATGGGTTCTGATGGAGGAACTGCAGATTGCGTGTATTTGGACACGAGAGTGATGATCGTCTTTATCTGTCTTGTCTCTGCAAAGAGCTGATGTATTACTCATCATCCACTCTCCTTTTCTTATGTTATTACGGCCCACGCTAAACATCTTTTGTGGTGAGTAAAGTAGTTCAGGACGAGTAGTGGCGGTTTGTCTGAGGGTGGATTCTGTGGACGATGAGTCTGCGTGCGAACCGCTCGAGTGTTCGCTTTATGTTAACCAGAGGAGAGAGCTTCGTGCACAAGTTGCTTCTTGATGACGTCGGCCAGCGTGACCGCCCTCCTCACAGCGAGCCCCCCTCTCTGAAGGGCACGCCTGAGGTCCGGTTTCGCCGAAGGGTACGACGACGAGGAGGGGGTTGGCGGGGTCAGGATAAGAATAGATCAGAACAGGCCTTCGTCCCAGCGCTCTGCTCCTCCCTCCATCCCTCCACCGCTAAGCGTTTCCAACAGATCAGGGTCGCGGCTATGTAAAGTAGCCGCTTCGTTGGCACGGTTCCTTCATGTGCAGCTATTTTCATGCGTCTTAAATTTCCTGTCGTTCCTCAGCGACTCCTCTCTGCTCTTTATTTTTCTCTTCTTTCACCTCACTTCTTTTTTTTTTCTTTTCCCACCTTCCTCCACTGTTCTTCAGTCCTCTATCTTCCTTCTGTTGGTCCTTCTGTTACAGTTTCATCTGCTCCCACCTCCTCCACCTCCTCTTCCTCCTCCTCCTCTTCCTTCCCTTAACTTCTGCCCTGACATCTGAGACTGCCAGAGTCCATATTGAGGTCATCTCTGGTCCATTTGCTCCTATGCCAACACCTGTCCTCCACTCGCTAACCTAATTTTCCACATCCTAAAGCGTCACATGAGCAAAGCCGACTAAGGAGGCAGAATGGAGAATGGCCTTTCACTTATCTGTGCGGCTGCTGCTTGCTGCTGATTTGTACCTGTCACATGCTGTTGTTGCTGATGGTGCTGAACCTGGCCGGCCTCCACCTGTTCTGCTTTTCTTTTTGAGCAGGCATCTCTTTCTATGCGCGTTATACGTCTTGGAAATTTTAGCGATATTCCTCTGCAGAGTTCTCCATCGCCTGAAGGTGTTTAATATAATTATGAAGTCTGGCAGGCTGCTTTGATTCATGTGCGCTCCGACCACAGAGCTTTTTCTGCAGAACACAGCCGGCTATGCGTTGTCGCGGTTTCCCCAAATGCACAGACGTTAGCTGAATATGAGAACGATTGTTTGAGTTTAATTGTCCTCTCTCTCTCGCTAACCTGCTGCTCTGTTTTCATGCTTGTTTACTATTGTTTCTGCTCATGCTGCGTAATGCCTCTTTAACCAGGTGTGGGTGTTGCTAGCCATTGTTGCCAGGAAACAATGCTGGCTCTCTTTTTGATGTAACCTGGGAAAGTTGGTGCCACGCCGGCCCGACTGAATCGAGTGCGGTAGTCGAGGAGGTAGACGAGGAGCTCCGGTATTGTGTAGCATCATTGTGTTGGTGTTTTATGCTCATACTTCAGCTCAGCTTTTTGTTTCTCTTGTTTTCTTTACAGTGATAGAATGCCAGTAATCTAACACTGCCACATGCACACAATAAGTCCAGCTGGAGCTCGTCTCAGACCACCTAGAGCGCTTCTGGTCCACACATATTTATGTTAGCACGGTTTTAGCTTTGTTAGATGTGGGCTCAATGTGAAATCACTTTTAAACATGCATACTTTCGATGGTATGATTCCCTCTTTTGTGTCCTTTTTCTAGGACGCTGTTAAACAAACTACCCACAGGACAAGCATTATTTGAACTGAATACATTGAAAATGCAGACTTTTTCTTTGTTTTGTTTTCAAGCTCTGGCTCTTTATTGAGGGTGAAGCTGAAAGCGAATCGGCACAAATAAACCCGGACTGAATGTTTTAGGTCACATCACCTTCTTCAGCGCTGACGGTTCTGGACGAGGTGGACTAAATATATTTTTGTGTGTCTGTGTTTTGGCTCTCCGAAGCTCTGTCTGCAGCCCTAATGCATTGATGATGCAGTAGCATCAGAATGAAAGGTCAGCGAGGTGTTTCTGATCTGCGTCAGCATTGTTGCCGTGCCCATTACAAGGTTCTCCTCACATCATCCCCATTAGAGGTGAAAGTCTGTTAATGTCCATGTAGCTGATGGTCAAAATATGTTCCGCGTTCGTTTAATAGTTAATAAACGCATCAAACATGAGGCGTCGGATCTCTAATTGTACCTTACGGACAATTAACCGCATTAAATTATAAGTTTGGTGGCTTCCAGACATGAAATTGAAGCCTGTGTGCCCCAGCTCAGTCTGTGTGATGATGTATAGCCGGAGCTGACTCAGAGTTATGACTTTGCAGTGACTTCCAGTGACCGCCCCAGGGTACCACATTAACAGTCCTGCCCTCATGATACAGGGACTGGGAGCCCGGTGGGGGGGTGAGGGGAGAGAATACACTGAAAGGCAAATGTGACCTGAGGCTAAGTGTCGGGCTCGGTGCAGCCAAAGTGGGGAGTAACTTTGAACAAATGGGAAAAAAACGAATTCCAGATCTGTGAAAACAAAGTAAAAGCAGCATTTCTATTGGATTAATCGTGAGCAATTAGCAGGATTCAGGTATTTAGTGAATTTGATCAGCCCTGAGTTCATTTAAAGGTGAAGCAACAGCGTCCTCTACTGGTCGATGTGAGTAAAGCACCAGCCGACTCTTCTAACACGTTTGGCTTCAGCTCTAGTGTTGTTTTTTATTTGCAACCTATGCACGAAGTGAATATTCTCTTAATTTTTTTCCGCTCTTTAGCAGCCCACACTCACGCCTACAAGCCCCACTCTGTGAGTCACCTCGAAAAGAGCCTCAATCGCTATTTAACATCCTGTTTGTGGGAGCCGGTGAGAGCTTGCGGACCATAAATAGACGAAGAGATGGGACTGCTGATAGCCGGCGTTGACCCCGTGGTCATCCTTAAAACCGCTGGCACTCAAGCGGCGAGCGCAACTTCAATTTGTTCTCGATAACCTCTTCAAGAGAGGTGAGGCAGAGCAGACGTTGAAAGCGTGATAAGAATTGTTTAAAGACCGTGGGCTCGCTCGGTGGCTAATTCATCAGGTGTAACGTCGCACAGTGAACTTTCGCTCTTCTTTTGTCTTCCCAGGCGACAACAAGTGGGCACATAGCGCTGTTTTCTAGAGACATATGTACAGTTCCTCTAACGCCGAGCTGAAAACTCACTGAGGAGCAACTTATTTGATCTGAAATCTACCTTTAAATGAATCAGCGTCGGATCAATAGACACATAACTGCCGCTGTGGGCTCAAGGACGAGTCGACTGTGAGGGAAAAGCTGAATATTTGACTTCTTTACTTTCCCATCACGTAGGCTGTGCACACATATCAATCTTTAACCGTTTACTCTTAAGGCTGCTTTGTGGGCTAAGTACACACAGAGACGGAAAAAAGAAAAGTTGTGAGCCTGAGTCAGTCTGCTGCCTCTTGGAGGTGAAGATGTCGACATTCCTTTGGTGTATTTGTCGATAAAAATGAATATGTGAGAGGATCTTTGACTTTTGTCTCTAACATGTTGGAATGCTGAGTCTTAAACACTTGAATGTAAAATTCTTTTGGACTTTCAAATGGTGTCACAGATTTGTTGACACATCTGCAAAAGAAAGAAATTCCTAGAAATGTTTGAAAATTGGGCTGCAAGGTGGTTCAGTGGTTAGCATCGTCGCCTCACAGCTAGAAGGTCGCCAGTTCGCGTCCCGGGATCTTTCTGCGTGGAGTCTCCATGTTCTCCCCGTGCAGCGTGGGTTCTCTCCGGGTTCTCCGGCTTCCTCCCACAGTCCAGAAACATGCTGAGGTTAATTGGTGATTGTAAATTGTCCGTAGGTGTGAATGTGAGTGTGCTTGGTTGTCTGTCTCTAAGTGTAGCCCTGTGATAGACTGGTTACCTGTCCAGGTGAACCTGCCTTCATCCTGAGTCAGCTGGGATAAACTCCGCCCCCCATGACCCTGGTGAGGATGGATGGACGGTTCCAAATATTGATTGTTGTCCTTGTTGGATTACTAATAATCACAACTGGTATCTGCCCTAAAGAAACCCATACTGGTCGATCCCTCATGTCCAGAACTTGTGCTGTAACTACAGACTGTACTTACTTTCTTAATTTTCTCAACTGACAAATGAAACCTGGACCGTGGAGGTTCCTGTGTGTTCTGTTCTGTCATTGCTTTGCTCCACTTAAACCTCAGTGGCTTCAGTAGGAACGACATCACACATGATGAGCAGGGCGCGATGGGGAGGACCGGTCTGGAGCCCTGCCCCGATCTACCATCACAGCCTCATCACTGAGCTGTACGCTGTGTGAGGACTCTGCTCCTCAGCCTGAAGCCCTCAAAGAACACAATCATTCACACACACACACACACACACACACACACACACACACAGATGGCAGCGTGCAACCCAAACTTCATTTACATCCCCTACAACGCGCGGAAAGTGTTCTGCTTGCTTTCGACGTGAAGTGTTTTTAATTAAACCCCTGATAACAGCAAAGTTTAATTAGCAAGTCAAATGAAGTCAGGTAGGTGAGAGGTGCTTTATTAGCAGTCGAGCATATTGGATTACTTCTGGAGGATATTTGGGGAGAAAAAAAATGGAAATAAAACGACACGCCTCAGAGGGAGTGTTTGCTGAGATAATTTTTTTTTTTACTTCTGAAGTTTTCACAGAAGAGGAGAGGCAATTTTTCTTAGCGTTTTCCCACCGTAGATAAGTTTTGTAATTAGCTTTTGGATGAGATTAAGCTGTTTCTCTGAGTTTTTGTTGCACCTGCATGTGATAGAATAGTGACGGGAGCGTTGGCTGTTTGGTAGCTTTTAAAACAAGGAGACGCTTTTCCTTTTGTCTGATGGTGAAGGCGACCGAGGGGTGTGTTTGTTGTTCTCATTACTTGTTAGTTGTGCAGCATGTAATACGTCAGTACAGTAAATATAATACAGAAACCTTGAAGGCCTGAGTTGTGTAAATCATAAAGTTAAAGGTAAATGATGGTTTAATTAGTTTCAGGGTCGTGGTATAAAGCACGGTGGATCACTGTCACACTGTCTTGACTAACTGACATTGTTCAGACTAACACCTGCACTCAGCAGGTAAAAGGAAAATGCTTGTTATAAAAAAAAATAAAGCTTGAGGTAAGGCTGGTTTTTTTTGTTTTAACCCTAAACTTGTCATTTTAGCTTTTATATCATACATTAGAGCAGCGGTTCTCAAACTTTTTGAGCCACGACCCCCAAGATAACATAAGTTTGTGTTCGTGACCCCCAGTTTTAATTTTTAATATATCACGAGTAATAACTTTGTTGTTCATGCGTTAAAAATCAACGTGTTAATTCCACAAATTAATCTCTTTACGTTATCACATTAATTTTCTTTTGAATTAATGATTGAAATTAATTTATTTTGAACAAATGAAAGGGAAAAAAAATATAATAACAAAAGAAAAAAATTTTAAACAGAGCATTAAAAAAGGAATAATGTCGCATAATTGAATCATAATATTAACAAGTTCGACAAAGGAGTGGGAAGAAGCGTCCACTTTTAATTTTGACAACCCTAACACACACATTTATTTGAAGCTTTATTTTTATCTTTTTTTACAATGACCTGGCGACCCCCCTGGGTGTCCCGACCCCCAGTTTGAGAACCATTGCATTATAACATAATTATATTACATTACAGCTTTCACTTAAGCACAAGAACACACCTCAAGATGGACTTTTTACCATCATAGTTTTGACAAAGAAAAATAAAAACTATTTCAGCGGTGTCAGCAAATTGATTTTTGCAGCTCTTACACGCCTCCTGTACACTTGCACAGGTACCACAGGTTCCTTGTTAGACCTCATCTCATGCACTGATTGTACGTAACTGGCAGCGTCTTTACTTTGCTCGTAGCTTTGCTCCCCATGATATGATGGGGCGACTTGTGCCCCGGCCACGTTCAGCCTAAGCAGAGATTAAAACGCTTGTGAGCAGAAGTTGAAAAGTAGCTCTGCTGAAAGGTCACCAGTATGAGAAACACCAGGAGGACTTTAAAGAGTTTCATGTATGGGACAGACCTGCGTGGTGTCTTTTGCTCTTCGCTTGAAATTAAATGTAGTAATGCACGATATTCAAAATTCTGGCCGATACCGATATCAAGATTTCTAATATCGCCAATAACCGATATTACTGATATTACCGATGTCGATATTACATTCTTGTTCACATTGAAAAATGAGTTTAAGTAAGCACTGTGAGAATGTTTAAACTATCCAAAAGAATCCCAAATTAGACCACATAGTCTTCTTTATTACAAAAGTAAAACATATTTTGACATATTTAACGTTCAAGTCCATTTAAGGAAAAACATCTGTGAAACAGCAGCGATATCAAATATAGAGACGAAGGCGCTGATGTCAGATAATCATCGGCTAAATTTGATCATCGGACCGATACCGATCTATCAGAAGAAACACTAATATCGGCCGATACCGATGTGGTCGCCGATATATCGTGCATCCCTAATTAAATGGGTGAAATCTAACGTCAAAGCTCGTTCACCAGCCTCCTGATCCGTCAGCTTTAAGCCCAAAACACATCACTGTGAGATTTAATAAAGAAGCGTGAATCCTAATTGACCCACCGGATCCAGAAAAAGGTCACATCAGACAGAACAGAAAGTCGCTCTCGGCTCTCTAATGAAAAATTTTGTTACTGAGCAAATTTTGCCGGTGCCTCTCTGCGGGTCTGGCCCGATACCTCGCGGTTATTTATGGATGTGGGTTAGTGATTCATGAACTTGTCTTTGACCCCGTTGAACCGGTCGTGTCAGTCAGGACAGTGTGTCGCCTCGTTAGATCAGCGAGAGAGAAAAGACCTGACAAACAGACACCATCCATCACCGACCGTCTCCACCGCGTAACCCGACAGGTGTGTGTGTGTGTGTGTAAGACAGGGTGTTGTGTGTACCCATCTGTTATGTCCATAAACTGTGTTTGTGTGTGTGTGTGTGTTGTGTGTTGTGTGAGTCTCGAGGCATGTTGCACATCTGTTTTAGTGTTTCGGTACCAGGTTGTGTGTGCCTGTGTGTGCGTGCGCGTATCAGTTATGTCGATAAAGACCTCCATATCTCAGCCTGACCAGACGCCTGCTGACTGAACATGAAGTCAATATCCTCCGACGGCTCGTCCGCTCGATGAAAGAGCAGCCTCAGCCTTTTCTGCGGCAGAGCTGTCTGTTTAGAACGTCAAAAGTGTCGACGCCACAATAAACACGCCAACAATTCTCCCTGTGAACGTAAATAATTCAGCTGTTGACTTGAAGTGTGGTTACGATGATTAAATCTAAAGAAACCAGAAGCTGCAAGGATTTAATTAAAAAATGAATAAATAAATAAAATCAGCGTTAATTTCTGAAACCAGTAGATATTTGGCATTTCCACTTAATAACTTAAAGTGTATTGATTACCAGAGCTGTCCTGCAAATCGACTAAAGATCTCAGACTGAAGTTCAGAAGAACTGAACCGACCCGTCACATCATCCTCACGATGTTCTGCAGGATGATCAAGATTCAACATGCTACGCTCCTTTTAATAGTTTTTTTTGTTATCAGGGGAAGAAACCACAATTGAGAAGGTGATTGATTGCTGTTTGGGTCGAGTTCGGCTGCTAATGACGGTGTAATTAGCCCGCCGGACGCCGCATGTGATCCCAACAGCGGCTGTAATTTTATACGCAGTGTGAGCTCGCTGGGATGGCACCTTCTGGGGCGATCGAGGAGATTAGTTTCCTGTCCTGCTCTGCCCTCGCTCGGGGTAATAAGAATTTGTGTAAATTTAGTCGTGCGGCTTTAAAACAACCGAACCACTTTCGTATCGCCGCATTAACATCGTCTGACCTGCCTCGTCAGCAGCTTCGTCCTCTTCTGCTTGTCTGATGGCCGTTTTGTTTCTGCTGCGGTGTGGCTGGATGGATTATTAAAACCGCAGACCGAAGTACAAATAAATACAAAAGCACTAAAGTGTGTTGTCCCTGTGGAGGAAGCTCAGCAGTAATTCAGCTGGTTTCCTCGTCAGTATCTGCCTGTTTTCATCATTGCTTTATTATTTTTATTTTCTCATACTTCTGGAAAATTAATTCTGTTTTGATGGTTTTTCCTCCTCCTCCCGTCCCCCTGAGCGTTTGTTAGTTTCACATTTTTCAGCTTTTCTGTTCAAACCACAAAGACAAATGAACACGAAGACATAAATACATTAAATACCTCTCTGCTGATTATGGACACAGTAATTATGTGCTGCAGTGTAAAAGACGAGCAAAACTGTCCAGTGACTCACGCAGTTCTTGGAGGGTTAACACACACCAGTCCTTGACTCCACCGTGTCAAGGAGGCGGCATGAGAAACCCCGATCGCTGTGAGCTTTAAGCTCATTATTTTCTCATCGACTTGAACAGAAATGCATCGACTGTTCCTCCTTCGCTCTCTCAAGGCTTCGCTGCTCAGCGTGTTGTGCTCTGATCAGAGGGAATACGATAGCGTCAAACTTTGAAAACCCTCCGGCTCGCTCATTAACACAAAACTTTTTGTCTAGTATCCTGTCTACAGGGCTGCACAGTGGGTTGGTGGTTAGCACCATCACCTCACAGCTAGAAGGTCGCCGGTTCGCATCCCGGTGAGGACACCCAGGAGGAGTCTCCATGTTCTCCCCGTGCAGCGTGGGTTCTCTCCGGGTTCTCCGGCTTCCCCCCACAGTCCAGAAACATGTTGAGGTTAATTGGTGATTCTAAATTGTCTGTAGGTGTGAATGTGAGTGTGCTTGGTTGTCTGTCTCTAAGTGTAGCCCTGTGATAGACTGGTTACCTGTCCAGGTGAACCTGCCTTCACCCTGAGTCAGATAGACTAGAGATAGACTCCAGCCCCCCGATAGCGGTGTATAGATGATGGATGGATCTACAGACTGCCTGACTTATAGGTAGATCCAGTTAACAACTTGACTGTCATTTCCTGTACTTAGTTCAGTGGATCACTCGCCACTGAAAATATGTGTCCTAAAGCTCATGAGTCACTTACCAGTTGGAGTTACAGCTAAAGTTACAGCTCTGAGAAAGTTTTCCGACTGTAGCTGTACAACAGTTCAGGAGCGATCGGCTTTGTGGAGGAACTTGCAGCTGTGTGTAAAGCAGACGGTGTAGCAGGGAGCCTGCCTTCGTACCGTCCTAATTGGAACGATGATGCTGTGCCCTGGGCGCTCTGCCATCCACGAGACAGCAGACTGGCTCGGGCTCCTTTGACTC
Organism: Stegastes partitus; assembly: GCF_000690725.1. Classification (NCBI taxonomy): domain Eukaryota; kingdom Metazoa; phylum Chordata; class Actinopteri; family Pomacentridae; genus Stegastes; species Stegastes partitus. The sequence continues at coordinate 643,594 of NW_007577803.1, read as the reverse complement.
GTCCCCATCATGTCACACTGTGCTTCCTGAGAACATCAGTGCCTGCAGGACTGCCCTCAACCCCAAACACACACACCTATATGCTGAGACCACGACAACGCCGGCTACACAGGCTGCAGCATCGCTGAGTCAGACAACCACACGATGCAGATTGCTTTGTTGCTTGTTGACGCCCTGTCTAGTTGGCTTTGGTAGCGTTTTCTCGGCTGGTGCTTCCACTGTTTTGCAGATCAGATAGTTCCCCCGAAGCAGGGCGATCCACAGCAGCTCAGCTAATTACCTGAATAACAGTCGGAGCAAGAAACTGAGATGGCAGCTTTTGTAATACATAATACAGCCCGAGTCGACGCCGCAAAACAAAGTTAGAAGCTGTTGTAAACTCATTATCCCGTCGTTTTTCATTACATGTGGAGGTTGAGCCGGCGTGTTCGGGCTTAACGCGGCAGTTTTATGCTATAAAATTCCATAATGACTAGTGATGCATGATATTAGAATTTCTGGCCGATGCCGATATCAAGATTTCTGATATCGCCGATAACAGATATTACCGATGACAATATTTAACTTCTGTTCACACTGAAAAATGAGCATAAGTAAGCACTGTGAGAATGTAAGAAACTATTCAAAAGAAGCCCAATGAGACCACATAGTCTTCTTTATTACAAAAACAAAACATATTTTAACATATTTAAGTCCAGGACCATTTAAGTAAAAACATCTGTAACATAGCAGCAAATGTAGAGACGAAGGAGCTGATGTTAGACAATCATCGGCTAAATTTGTTATATCCGATATATCGGAAGAAACACTAATATCGGCCGATACTGATGTGGTTGCCAATATGTCGTGCATCCCCAATAATAACCTATTAATATATTGTAATTCAGGGGTTCTGAGAGGAAACCAGACTCCTGTACCCCCTCATTACTAATCTTTAGTAAAGGGTTCAGGTCACACTAGCGAGTCACAGGTCTGGTCAGAGAGAGGACAGTCCTGTTGGCTTTCCTTCAGTCATGTAAAATCATGCAGGAGAAGTTGGTTTTCTTGCCTAACCTCAACTGCAAAGCAACCACACATATCAAGAAAGCAGTTTGAAAAAAGACTCTGACAATAAGCACAACAAAAACGTGCATCTGACGAGCATTTCAGAGAAGGCCAGAACCATCGGCCTCCGGGTCGGCCTGGATGTTCTGAACGAGGTGCTCATCCTCAGTCCTTGGATCTGCTTCAGTAGATGAGGGTTTGGCATGCCACCAGTTTTGAGAACTGGAAAAAAAATCAATATCAGTTTAAGTGCATGCCCTGGAATATTTTCGCTGCCGTCAGACAGGAAACGTTCCCGTTAATGTTATTGCTGCCTCTTAAAGCCACCAGACTCCTTTTGTCTCGCACAGTGGGGGAGTTGTCGCCCGTTAGTTTGTCCCGTTGTGTGACTTTAGTGTTTAAAGGCTTTGTTTGGATCTGGGGTAAAAAAATATTGTGATCACAGCACACACTTAAACTGATATTGAGTTTTGTACCTGCTGGTGTTTTCATGTTGGAAACGAAGTCGATAACGGTTTGCAGGCCGTGCTGTCGTTTTGTTTTATGCTCTATAATCAGGTACTTTCACATGATTGATTATCTGAAGATTTTTTTTAAAGTTGGAAATAGATAACATTGTTTTCCTTTACTTACCTTCACGTGTCCCGCTGCAATAAAAGCTGTAACACCGAGCCTCAGCTTCCTCCGTCGCCAACCGTTTATCCGTCCTCTCCATCCTCCCTTCGTCTGTTTGACATTTTTAAACTTAATTTATTTGCTCGCACAGCTCCTTCTCAATTTAATAGCCCCGTTCCCTCCCCTCTACCCCCCATACGTCTTTCTTTATTTCTCTCCTCTCTAAACTGTTGAAGCAAGCAAGTGGACACTGATGCAACTCACAGTAACAGCTCTGCTGCTCACACTGTACATCAGGCTGCAGCAACAAGCCCTCCGATTCTGAAGCAGCTTTTAGGGGTTTTCTGGATGCGTCGAGTCGTGCCTGTTGTTTAGGTCTGTTAGGGACTTTGTGCAGCATCATTCAAAGGCTGATCCTGTTCAGTCCTTTCTGTAATATATATATATTTTTTGGTGGAAAGTTGTAATGCTTTGATAGTCAAGTCATGCCCAGAATGCATTAAAAACTGCTGCATTATCTGAGATCACAAGACTTCTGGAGGTGGTTCCATTATTAGAAGCAGAAATGTAGACTACTGTTGAGAATGTACCTCATAATAAACCCAGCAGCTAATTAGCATATTGCTTTGGCAGCACACATTCGCGTCTCTCCGTATCTGTTCTCCCGTCTAAGGATGCTAAAAACAATGCTCACTGACACGAGAAGAAGCTGGTTGTACCTTATCATCACTCTGATTGACTGCTGCATGCTTCAGAGTGTTTAGATGCTTCAAATTCTGCTGTTTTTACCGTTTACTTATTTTTTGCTTATTCAGTGCCACAGACAGTTTTCCACAGACCGCAGTCCTAGCGAGATAGAAAGCCAGAGGTATAAACACTCTGGTTAAATTGCGTGTTTGGACAATAAAGGAATGTAGCCGATCGTGTGGTGAGGAAGGTCAGCGGACGCTCTGTCTAAATAATGACTTTTAATGAGTTGCTGCTATGCTAATTACTGTGGATGGGGTGATGTGGTAATTGCACCCTGAGGAGGATGAAGAAGTGTTTGTGGTTGTGTACAGTCCATGTGTGTGTGGTTGTGTGTGTGTGAGTCTGCCACAGTGGATCCAGATGTCCCGTGTGTCTTCCACAAATACTTTCATTTATCTGAGTCTCATTCACCAGTTTCAGTCATTACAGCAGATCCTCAGATGTTTTAATGCATTGCTCAAGCAGAAAATGAAGCTGTCGTGACGTGAAGTCGGCGGCGGCCGCGTGCAACGTACATCAGATTGGTAATTTTGTGCAGTTTCTTAAAATTGCTTTTCTTTTAGCGTTGATGGATGACAGAAGACCACACTGTCAGCTGGGTTCTGGGTATTTCCTGACATCTCCGAATGTGCAGGGAGAAAAACAGATGAGATGAGATAACCCTGTATTGATTCCACAGCGGGTACGTTTGCAGCGTTAAGGGATAAAGTGTGTAAAACATCGGGAACGTCAGTTAAAAAATAAACCAAATAGAGGCTACACAAGTAGTGTTTTAGATATTGTACAGATTCCTCTAAACATGAGTAGAAAAACACTGCTAGGGTACAGGTCCTTCCATGACTAGGAAATACTGATGTTTAAAATGCTGATATTGCACATGTTCTATTGATATTCTTCTGTGAGTACGACATACTGATATTGCACGTGTTTTATTGATGTCAGAATCATCTTTATTGGCCAAATTAGCTCTCTGTGTGCAGTAATCAGGAAAAAAAAAATGACAACTCAGTACTTAAAATAAGGTGAAACGTGAGGAATAAAGAAATAAACCATCCATCCATCATCTCTACACCTTAATCCTCACTAGGGTCATGGGGGGATGGACAATTTAGAATCACTAACATGTTTGTGGACTGTGGGAGGAAGCTGGAGAACCCGGAGAGAACCCACGCTGCACAGGGAGAACATGGAGACTCTGGATGTCCTCACCAGGACGCGAGCCGGCGACCTTCTAGCTGCGAGGCGCCAGTGCTAACCACCGAGCCACCTTGCAGCCAAGAAATAAACTAGGACAATAAAAATGAAAGCAATATAAACACCCATAAGGTAAGTTAGGTACATTTAACATCGTGCAGATATGCACAGGTGTGGACTGTTGCTCAGCTGTTCCTGAGTCTTGTAGGAGTTCATCATGTTGCACAGATTCTGCAGTAAGTAGAACAAACGGATACTATAGAGTCTTTAAAATGTCCACAGTCTGCATAATGCACAGGTTTTAGTGCATTGTTGCTGCACCAGGGTGCAATGTGACGGTTTTCCTCCGTGTGGTCTGCTGGGAGCTGTGCTGGTTCACACACTGTGGGTTCAGCAGCTTGTTACTGAAGGAGCTGCTGACACAGTGTCCTACATGGTGGGGACGTGTTCTCCAGCAGGGATGAGAGCTCAGCCGTCATCCTCCCGTCTCCCACCTCCTCTACTCGCTTTGTTTGTTAACTAGCGGTTTTAAATAAAGTTTTTAGTCAGCGGTAAATGCTCAACTCATTGTACGCACGGCTTAAGTCGTCCTTCTCACGTGAGTGTGCCAGAACAGATCCAGCGCTACACACAGCTGTCCACACACTCACACTGTCCTCCCATAGATGTGACCCACTAAGTATTTTTATGCTCTAAGCTCGTTTTCCTGTTTAACACACAGAACCACAGCGCGTTGGGCTTTAATGTACGGAGCTGCTGCTCTTCTGCTAACGCGCTGCTCACGCCACGTCTTCATACTCGACCTCGTTCGTAGCGCCGTGACTGAGCAGGAAATGTAGGACATCAGCCACACTGCAGCACCTTTCTAAGTTTGCAAACATGCGAGCCGCCGCATGCTTGTTCCATGTTTATTTGTGGACGTTCTTACATAATGTTGTGATGTTGTGTTGACATTATTACATTATGTAATGATGTTATTGCATAATGGTATTTGTACGAGCTCTGGGAAGTCTTATAGTGCTACCAGTAAACTACATTAAAGCTATCGGACATCCATCGCAGGCTCTACTCAGTTCATAATGTTAATGTACATATTTACACCAGAACTGGACGCATCAGCTCCTCTATGAAGGTTGTGTTGCTCAATCGGAGGAGCTTCTGACGTACACAGTGTCATCGTGCAGCTCTTCATCCTCCCGCTGCTCTCCTCGACTTTGTTTCCTGGTCACAGTATCTTTGATTTACACCTGCTTATCTCTAGAGGACGAAATCCTCCCATTGATGATGCGTCTGCCCCGGTAAGCCCTAATGAGCAGTCTGGGCCACTACGGTGCTGCTGTGTCCTTATCGGGACCTCCCGCCCCTTCCATGTGGTCAACAGCTGATTACTATCAGAGCAGACCACCTTCACACACAGAGAAGCTCAACTTTGACTGTGTGTGAAATGAAAAACTGTCATAGATCCCTATATGAACCAAATTCTGTTCAGTTTTTCCAAAATACTTTCAAAAACATTTGGTGCTTTATTGGAGTAAATAACAAACATGACTGATGACAGGAAGTTACTGGAAAAACTGAGGCTGCAAACTAAAAGATTCACACAAAAGCTAAGATATTTTTTGGCCTTTTTTGGCTTTATTAGATAGGACAGAGAGAGAGACAGGAAGTGGGGGGAGAAGAATGGGGGAAGGACCTGCAGCAATGGGTCATGAGCGGGACTCAAACCCACGTCGGGACTATAGCCCCTGTACATGGGACGCCAGCTCAACCAGGTGAGCTATAGCGGCGCCCGAGATAGGCCATTTTTAAAACTTTGTTTTTTGGTAAATTAGTTTTTCTTTGTTTCTAAAATGATGTTTTTTCATGCATATATGTCCCCGATCCATAAAAGGGTTGGCGGGTGTCAAATCTGGATCGTAAAGGTTAAAGACCAGCCCTATCCCCCTTGAACCTGGAGGGATAGGGCCTTTTCTGTCACCGCCCCCACCCTCTGGAACTCTCTCCCACATCATATTGGTGACATCACAGACCCAGTAATATTCAAATCTAAATTAAAAACCCACCTGCTCCGCTCTGCTTTTCCCACCTCGGCCTTTGTCCTGATATTTAGTGTTGTTTTTATCTGACTGCTGTATTTCTATGTTGTCTGCTTTTGTATTAGTTGCTTATTGTTTGTTGCTTTTATCCTGTGAAGCGTCTTTGAGTTCTTGAAAGCGCTATAGAAATAAAATGAGTTGTTATTATTATTATTATTATTATTATTTATGGTATATGTCTGCAATGTACAGCAGTTTTTACACATTTTAAAAATATAACATGTTCACAGCAAACTACAGTTATTGATGATTACTGTAGCAACATTATATAATTATAAAGTGTTATAGGAAGGTTTAGTTCCAGTATTAAACAGTAAACCTCATATTTTACTGTCATAAATTATACAGTAATTATCTGCTGAAGTAAATTACACTGCCAGTATTTTAACTGTAATTTACAGCATATGTCTTTGTGCTCACCTACATCCACCGCTGAGGGTTTGTGTGTCTGCGAGAGCACAGGAGGAAGGCAGAATGAGTCAAGAAAGGACCAGAGAGCCAAAGTGTAGTTAATTTGATCTCCCCCGTCTCCGCCGTGCTCTCGCAGCATGTGTTCGGCCGAGCGCTGGAGCTTCACCTCCTCGCTTCCATCCACTCCGCTCCTTCATCCTCGGCGTCAAGGTCACTGCAGCTCAGCACTTGGGCTTCAGCACTCTGTCCAGTTATCATCCATCAGACACGCGCCACGCTCCGCCACACCGGCCCTTCTCAACAATCCAGCCTTTCGGAACCCATTTATATCTGCCGTAATCAGCCGAGCTGCAGAATGTACTCCGGAGCGTTTCTCTAACAATGGGCCTAATGGAGGCGGCTGGTCCGAGCCATTCCACACATTTGGTTGCATTCATTTGGTTTTTTAGGGATTTTTTTGTGTCTGTTTTGTTTTTCTTTTCACGTAAGAACCAGATTCTTGAGCTGTCCAGATGTGTTTACGTCCATCAGGTGACTTAATTACAGCCTTAATCTGAAGGAAGGTGTCCGACATGATCTGAAATAAAACAAACTTTTGAAATAATTTGCCCCAATACAGCTGCTGACACTGATAAATTTGTTCTACTTGTGCTTTCTGACTTTCATCAGCAGGGCTTTAAGATTAGCAGCTTTTTTCTTTTCTTTTTGTGAAGAAACGTGTCCGCAAATGTTACACCCTTGCTCTCACGTACACAAACGTCCTTATAAACTAATACCCCCTGCTGTGAAAATCTGTGTTTTTTTCTTTTACCTTGTTAGCATTAATGTCCACATGGTATTTTTCTATATTAGAAGACATAAGAAGTAACCACCATGCCCAGAACAGTACTGATGACGCCCTTAAAACCCCAGATTCAGACATCTGGGGTTTGTATATGCAACAAACCCACAGAACCGGTCCTGTCAACTTGCAGGGTGGGACTTTCCACATGATTAGTCTTTTCTTAGAATCAGTTTCTGGTCATAACATGTATGACTGAATTCTTCCAGTATCACAACCTGCTGTTGTGTAGCTTCACAGGTGAGCTGGTGTGCTCGAGCTACAGTGAGTAGAGAAGTGTTGAAGGAAAGAGAAGCAGGAACTCTGTTGATCTTAATACATTCTGGAGGAAGATGGTAGAAGCTTCTGGATATGTAGTTTAGATGCAGAGAGATGAGTTTTTAGGGGTTTAACCAGCGACCGTTAGTTTAGTCAGTTACGATGAAGTTTGTGGGTTTAAGTTGGCCGAATGTGATAAGGAACAAAAAAAAAGAATAAAAGATATGTAGGATGATATAAAAACTTGATTGAATGATGGCAGTGAGTCAGGTAGTACACGGCAGTGGGTGGAAGAACTACTTGAAGAACGAGCTACATCATCGTCATCGATCTTTTCTGGCAGCCGGGTTGTGCAGAACAAGCTTGATTATCGCTCTTTGCACTTGTTTATTGTGACTCACTTGATGAGAAATGCTGAAAGACAGATTCACAATATAGAAATACATTCTACCAGGACTGGGAAAACTCCTCAGCACAGAGTGATGAGTTTAGGACTGCAGGAAAGAGTTCAGCACTGGTATAGATGTGAACATCAAACAGGTTTAAAGCTGAACAGCAGCACTGCAGTCTCATAGTTAGTGTTTTATTTCTGAGCCGACATGCAGGAGTAGAACGAGGACGGTAGACAACACGTCATTGTTCTCGTGCGCATGCATTGTAAGCAGCTACCTTTGCATCAGCAGAGTCGACTTTCCTGGACTCCCTCGCTCGCTGTCAGCTCCGATGTTCTGCTATCAAACTCACAACCCAAACTCATTGTAGTCTGACAACACGAGCTGGCTGAAAAATTAAAACTGAGGCCAGAGATGTTTGGTTTCCTCCTGATGTTGCTTCAGCCGTCATTCATCTCCTGGTGAAACTAGTCAATCAGATCAGTCTGTTGATAAGTACAATGATCATTAAAAAGAGGATGGTTTGGGGAAACGGTCGGGAGCAGAGTGATGAAAATATCCCATGTTTGGGACGAGCAGCTCATCAACTCACACCATCAATAACTAAACATACGTGTTCCCTCATCGTGCTGTAGGAAAACATGAAACAGAGGAGCTGCACTCTCTCTCAGACCTTCATTTTACTGCAGACAGCGAGTCCTAAACAAGCGATGAACTTCAAAGGGAGCACGCTGAAGTTTCTTAAGGCCAAACCACCTGAAGGAAAACCTGCGTGAAGTTCTGAGACATTCAGAAGTTTACCCGGCGTCCAAGGCGAGACACAGAGGCTTATACAGCTGCTATCAGGACAAATGAAGGGCGATGCCAGTGAAGCGCTTTTTATCTCTGGTTTTCTCCGCTCAATGGAACGTACAGTAGATGCAGGAGAAGACGATGGGGTAGAAGGACGGAGGTGCTGCGATCGGCAGAGAAAACTCCCAGTGACTGGTTCCTCATCACATTCAGTAGAGTCCCACTGGGTCGCCACATCTCCTGACGCTTTTTTGTCAATACGTCCGTGTCTGTTTTCCTTCTAATGTTTGACTCTACATCAGCAGAGGTGACGCAGTTTAATAATCAGAGAAGAAAAATGTGCTTTTGAGGCGGGATGACAAGTGTGAATTATGAAGTGCACGACGAAAATGACACGTAGCGCCGCTGTTTGGCTCGTCAGCCGGCGATGCATCATCCCCCTGTCAGCGTCTCTCTGTTGTCTGTTTGGGTCTGCGTTTTGGATCGGCTGTAATTATCCTCTCGTCTGTTTCTGACTGGTTCTTGGGTCTCGTTTTCATGACTCTGCGCCGGTGACAGCCGTGGCTGGAGGCTTTACGTTTCAGGGATTTACGTCCGTCACCTCTCCAGTAATGGGATGTGTCACCAAGTCCACGGGGGAGTTCCTCCAAGTTTGGCACGGCTGTCGGAAATGAGGAAGTGATTAGATTTTGGTCGTGGCGGGTCAAGGTCGCTCACTTCACGCTCGTCTCGTTCCTTTGAATGCGATATATCAGGAAGGCCTGGAGGGAGTTTCTCTACACAAACGTCCACCTGGACTGAAGGTGATTGGAGTTTGGTGGGTAGAAGGTCGCTGTGACCTCAAGAGTTCACGTGTTCATGATTACAAAAGTTCACACAAATGTATAATGTGACAAACTAAAGGCGTTTTTTTTTTTTAATCCAAGTTCAACTGTGATCATAATGTTCTGCAAAAACACTTCTCTTATTTATTGCCGTAACTCCGGGACAGAAGGGGAGACCGGGTCCGTATTTCACATCCAGTTGGACTCGGTGGCACTAATTGTCGGTGCCCATCGTAAAACATTTGTGATCGCGTTGATCTTTTTGCTGCTGAGTTGAAGGCGTGTGCGACGCATTTGAAACTTCTTTTTGCAGATTTAAAACATTGTCTGCTGTCACGTACACAACGTTGTGCTTCATCAGAATCAGCTTTAGACACTTTAAAGGCTTTGCAGCGTGAGTGTGGACAGACATAAACCTGATTAGCAGGAGAATTAAGTTGTCATACAAACACAATGGAAATCAACTCCTTTTTAGTCATAGCTCAGTTTTGTTTGAGCCCACGAGAAGAAACGCCAACAATTCAACCACAGAAGCAAAATACGTAAACGCATTTACATACATACATACATGCAGACAGCTGGACTGAGTTTTCTTTTTTTTGTGCAGCTGTAGCATCCCGAAGCCGACTGACTCATTCTTGTTTATCGCAGAGCTCCAGGCGCCAGCCGCTGACTTTTAGGGCCGAAAGTGGACGGAGGCGCTCGAGCGAGAATAAATGCAAAAAGGTAGATTGGATGGCGGCGGAGGATGTAGGAGGTTGACGGTAGACTGGAATTGTCAATGTACCTGAGGCTGAGACAAACGCTTTTAGTTGCGCGGATGTCACGCACCGACTGTACGGAGTGATGTACTGCGTTCTGTCAGGATGCTCTCAAACAGGTCCGGGCCATCAATCTACCCAAGTTAAATGTTTTCACCGGCGCGTTTTCTGTCCGTCTGTATCCATTAACAGGAGTCTCACACTCGAGTGGCTCCTTTGATATGTTCAGTGTGAAGGTTGTTCGGTCGCCGTCAGGGAAGGAGCGCGTCCTCCAGCTCTGAGCCGGAGAGGCTTTTGTGTCCTAAAATGATTCTTTTATGAAATGAGCACAAATGAGAAAATCCATTAGTACATAACCGAGGTCAAGCCGTCAAAGAATTCTTGTTATGAGCTGTCGATGCCAATAGAGCTCATTAGTTAAGCCTCGTCTCGGTCAAGAGGCGGGAAAAGAACCCACACATTCACTCCGCCAGGCAGCAATCACTGATGGAAAAATACAGTCACGGTTCACTCGCAAGGTCAGAGCTGCCCACTGTCAGAAGTGCTACTGCAGCAGAAAAAACTCAGAGGAAAAAGTGTTCTTGACAAAGGATTATTAGCTGCAGACCATGAATAAAAGACCTTCTCTTTGCCTCTTTAAAACCAAATCTGACTTTCTCTGTCCTGCTTTTTTTTGTGTTTTTTATTAGCTGTGAAAAATGCTGTAAACAAGAGCAAGCAGAGAATAAATAAGACACAAAATAATGACAGTTGATCATATTAGTGAGACTTTCTGAATATTCAGTGGAGCTGAAACAGTCGTCAGTCAATCAGTTCTCAGGATGTCGACTGTGAAAAAACAGAATATATTAAATCAATAAATTCAATGTTTCTCAGACGGTTTTTTAAACAGGTCTTCACCGTATTATTTGAGTCTGAATGTAAAGCAAGAGAACACAATGAGGCTGCCGCAGCAACACAATGGAAATCAACTCATTTAATTAGAGTTCAGCCTCGCTCGACACACACGGAAATTAATTTACATATATACGTGACTGTTGTCGGAACAAAACAGGTTCTTCGGCTTTAGGAAGCTGGATTCAACAGACCGAACAATTAATTGATTAAGGAAATAATTACCACAATATTCTCTCATGGAAATACTTATTAGTTACTGTAAATGTGCAGCAAACATGTAAATAAAGCATCAGATTATTTAAGTGTGTGTTCATATTGTGACATGTGATGATAATCCTGTTTTCATAGTCGTCATTTTTGAAGTTCAAATCAATGATTCGAGCCTCTGAAGGGCTTCGTTTGTTTTGACGGCAGCATGGATCGCTGTGGAGATAAACTGGATATCAGTATGTGTTGTCTCAGGCTGTTGACACACTGTTATTAAATTATAAAGAGATAACGCCGTTGAAAGGTGGCTTTTGTAATAAAGAAACGCTGTTATTTTTTATGGCTTTGTTTGTGTCTGAGTGCTGAACGAGGTGCAGTCTGTTTCTGTGAAGTTCTGACTTCATTAAACCCAATCGCCCCGCTAAGCCTGCTGTTCTGTCTATCTTACTTTGCAACCTTGCGGCTTATGGCGCCTTCTTTGTGACTGGAAAACCTCTTTTTGTAAAAGGCTCGCCATCGCGCACGCCCCTGTAAACTACTGACTTCTGAGTGCATCGCTTGGATGTTTCTGCTCCAATGACTTCTATGATGCACAAAATAGTATGCAAATGAGCGCGCCAGTTGTCCTCGTGAGCAGACGTACATAAAACGATGCAGGCAGGCTTTTCTTTTTGTTTTGGCAGATGTGACCGAACGGAGACGAGAGAGGCTGCGGCGGCGCTCTCTGGAATTAGAGAGCGACCGCGGCCCTCTGTCACAACTTAATTTATTTTGTTAATGTGCTGCACACAAAGGATTAAATCAGAGGATGTACTTGCGACAAAACGGGCACTGAAGCAACAAATCCAAAACTGGATTAGACACGTAAGCTGAAAAAGATAACGCAGCGGAAACAAATGGAAAACTCAAAAACACAATGCGCTATTACAATATGCTCCGCTCGGCCCCTGGGGAAACTACTGGAAATTAAAAAAGTTGCATTAATTGGACCGGACATTGAGAAATCATCGTCTGTGTCTCGTCAAGTATGGATGTGAATTTTTAATTTCTCTGTAAAATGCTCGAAACCAGACGTATGCATGGAGGTGTTCTCCTGAGTCAACACGTGCATCCTTCTATTGTTTATCACCGTCCTGCACGTTCTTTTGTTGTTGTTTCCTTGCCAGTGGAAGAGTAATTAATTACTTCGTTAAAGACTTTTTTTTGTGCCATCTGAAACAAGAGAGCGTTTACTTGGGGCTTTTCTCGGGAGCTGACAAGACCAATTAAGACTCCATCCTTGTAGGTCGGACGCTTCCTTTTTGTCTGATTTATAGTAGCTGTTGAGTCGGATCGATAGCGAGAAAGAAGCTCTCAAGAACCTGCCTTGAAAGTTTTACAAAAATAGCAGGTACCACAAATAACCCGTGTAACGCATGGCCGGTTCTGCTCTCCAGACGGCGTCGGGGTTCATCGGGTCTGACATCGTGTAACATCGCGTCTCCAAATTCTCCTCCGCTGGGAAGAATCTGAAGAGTATCAGGGAAAGAGAGTGAAATGGAGCAGATGATGTGTAGGTGTGGTGGATGTGAAATGTTCTCGGTCATTCTGAGCTCCACCGTTGGTTCTTGTCATCAGTGTTTGTTTGGTTTTCGTTGGTTTGTTTTGACCGATCAGCGTGAGCAGATATATTCTAATAAACCGTGTATTTTTTTTTTTAGATTTGTAATCAGCGCTGTTGTGCTCAGTTAGCATTAATAATATTTGTCTCAATAAATTAAACATGCGTTTCACCAGAGACGGAAAGTTTCTTCTTTTTCACCCCCCAAAGTTAAATTTAAATTCCACTGCATCCTAATGAGTGGACATTATTTGAGGAGCTGCTGCATTATTCAGGGAGCCAGCAGAGGAGGAGGGGAGCGTGGCGACGTGGTGGACCCTCTTCCTGTCCGTCTTCATCCACTCGTTTTCAGCCGGTGAACCAAGTTGTGTTTCTGCTGCAGAAACAAGCGCCCCTCCTCCTCTCCTGTTTTGTGGTTTTCAGTCTGATGGAGGGAGAGTTCAGGACGGTTCAGTGATTTTCTGTCTGTCCAGATGATTGCTGAGCGTCTGCTGTCCTATTAAAGCTTGTCAGGGAGGTATTAGAGGTTTTCTTCTGGCATGTCGGCGCTCTACGGACTGAAACGCAGTTCGTAGATTCTACGATGTTTCTGTATCCAATTGGGCCGTGCTAAGTGAGTTGGTGGCTTCAATCTTTGGAGCTTTGAAAGGACTAGAAGTTTTACCAACTGCGATAATCTTAAAAGTCCATTACGCTCTGCGTGCCCCACAGGAAGCCACACCTCTGCTCAGATTAGGCCGAGCACCGAACTGACAGCCGTACAAGAGATGTCAAACACGTCTTAGAACACGCGGAGCCGACTGCGCGGAGCCGAGTTGTTCTTCTCGCGGACTGACAGCGCTGAGTCAGCATATATCAGAGGGTTCTAGCTGTCAGTGTCGATCCTCGTCTCCATCCCAGAGCCTCTCCTCTCGCTTCCATACGCTGCACTCTCCTTGCTGTACATCTCCTCCACTGACTCAAGGCCACTCTCCCTCTGACTCACTCGCCCTCTCCATCTCTTCACGCCTCCCTCCATTTCTAATCATCTCCTCCCTCCTCGGTGCAGCTCGCATGAGGCCCGCCGTTGAGGTCCAATAGCACCAATACAAAGTCTAGACAACGCTGCACATGCTGAGGCTGTCAAAACTCCACACACACACACACAAACCGGCTGGCTTTATCCCGCCTGAACGCCTTCACATCTTCCCAGAGTAACTTCATACACAGGTATCGACGTCCTCGGAGCGGCTTCCTCTGCCGTTTTAGTAATTGAATCATTTGATCTTGAATGGGCTTTGTGTAGACAAAGAGCACGAGTGAAGAAAGAGTGCCTCGGCTCCTCCTGGCACTCAGGAGTCTCCGGGGTCTTTGAAGTGCCGCTCTGGCCTCGACACGCCGCCGACAGGAGGACGCTGTTCGGAAAAGGCCAGGCCACCTGCCTCGTCCGGGAGGGACAGGACGGGAGCCACGGAGGCGAATCGAGGCCGTTCTCGGAGTCGTGTGGAAAAAGCGGATTCAGACGTTGACAGGAAAAAGGAAGCTGGGGATGATGTATTATAGGAGAGGTGAACAAATAAAGGAGATGACTCCATGAATGATGCATGGCTTCCTCTCTTCATTATACTCTTCCGGGCGATTTGATTATGCAGGTAAACATGGAAGGCTGTATAAGTGAGAGATGAAATGGGATAGAGAGTGAGTGTGGGGATAAGAGGAGGGGAAGTTGGTGTGTTGTTTTATGTTTGAGAATAGATTGGATTGCTTGGTAAGAGGGCAAGAGAGGAGTGTCTGAGTGTGTGTGTGCACGCCGATAAGCAGGAGAGAGGGAGGGGAGGTTAAGCCGAACTGCAGAAGTCTGAAACCGCGAGAGGCTCAGAAGGAGGTTTTATACACTGAAAAGTTGATAGCAGTTTTGAAATGCCACTACTCTCACTGCTGCTGCTGCTGTCAGCATGTTTATACTTCACCATCTTGCCCTCATTCAGACGGAAATGAAAGGGCTTTTATTATCCTGATAAAGGGCAGCCTCCCCTGGCTCTCCAGACTCATTCTGCCAGCTGCCAGTGGCCACAGCGACTCAGGTCGGATGTTGTTGTGAAGTAAAGAGGAGTGTGGAGGGATCTGTGGATCGCTGCTCTAGTGTGCCAGCCTGTCTGTCTCCAGCGTCCATGTCGTAGTTTGTGACAACAGGCACAAGTCTGCCCAGAGAGGCGATATTTGTCATGTCATATGTGTGTGTGAGAGAGCTGAGAAGTATGTGTGTGTTGTGTGTTGTGGTGTGTGTGTGTGTGTGTCTTCTCTCCCGGCTCTCGTGTCTGTTGTCAGTTGTGGGCGATGTGTCTTTTGTGGTTCTCCGTAATAAAGCCATTAATCACGTTCGCTGTTTGCCACAAACATGCCACGCTGCACTCGCTGCTAGACGTCTCACTCTGTCCGTCCCACGATGCAGCAGCAGGATCAGGGCGCTGGAGTGGAAGGGAGGCGCTGCAGCCTGTTGACGTGTGTGTGTGTGTGTGTGTGTGTGTGTGTGTGTGTGTGTGTGAGCACATACATGTATGTACATGCATCATGTGAAATTAATATAAGCTGACTTGAGCCATAATGGTTTCGTATCAGCATATTTCTCATACCTGCTGCACACGGTGAAGTGACTTGTTCAGTGTGGCTCATGTGTCGTTGATCACTGGAGGGTTTTTTTCCCCACTATTTTCTGACTTTTTTGTTTTTCTAAAGATGATCTTTTGGTTCATTCTGTTCACAATATGGATATGTGCTAAACTATTAAACATTGCTAACCTCGCTAGTTGCCACTCAAAATACTAGTCAGATGAACTAATTAATAATTAAATGATTAATTTGATTAATATGCAACACCTAACTGTTGCATTAAATATGTTGGAGCCAATTTGAGCTTTCCTCACACATGTGCACAAACCTGAAAGCAGACCAAGCATGCAGCCCTGTTCATACTGCAACAGGCCCATGCAGACACATTGCCCCTCATGGTGGGCACAGAAAACACATGGGGCAGTTTCAGTAGGATGTAGTAGCTACTTGCAGGCTGGGTGGTAGCACCATGGACGTAGCACAGGATTTCTGGAGACTTTAGAACTTATCAGTGCCTCTGGGCTCCTTCTGTGGAAAGCATGAGGTGTCTACAGTCCACGTTGTCACAAGTGTTGAGCTGCATGTGATCCATGATTCCTTCAGGTGGATAACGAACCCTTACATGGGTTTGGCCTTTATGCAGCCACCTGCCACTATCCAGGACTCTAGCTTTCCTGTCCCCCCATCAGCAAAGTGACGTCTTGTAAAACCAGTGCAGTGCAGCAGTGTTTTGATCTGGCAATGCTTAACCACATTTAACACGAGCATGTAAACGCTAACGTTAGCCAAACACGGCGAACCAATATGGCGTTGTTTACCTGCAAACGCTGGGATCTCGCTTCTAACAGTCTGGAAAGATAACGCAGCTCATGACAGCTACGATTGGATCCCACTCAACTTGTTGGTGCAACATACTGAGCCACAGCTCATGGTGCCAGGGCCACAAATGATCACATTCAGATTGGAGCACAAGCAGTCTTCTTTCTTATTTTTAGACGAGTTGACTGAATTGAAATTTCTTATAAATGGACAAGGAAATTCAACGCTGTTAACATCCCCAGTGCACAGTGGAGACAAGAAAGAGACGCACGAGGAAAATGAGGCAAGACAAGTTCTCAGGTAGAATCAAAACTGTTATTACCTGGTATTCACCTGGAACACCAGTTGGCAGGAACGCCGTAGTTTGTGACGGACTAAACCATCAATCAACAAAAAAAAACACAAACAGATGAACTACATTTCACCTGGTTGTACTGCATTCGACATATCTTCATCGGAGAGATTCAAACACACACACACACACACCTACACACACACCTACACACACACTTGCATACGTGAACAGTAACGGCAGCACAGAGGAAGGTGCTTTGCAGCATGAGAAGTCATGCCTGAGTCACCACATTAACTAATGTGCTCTTATTTAGCCATCAATCCCCTTTAGCTGATGTCAGCTGTTTTTCCACAGCTCAATGGTCATACATAAGCAATGAGAGGCTGTCGATCATTTCACATTATGGCTTATTGAGGAGATGGCTGATGGTGATGGGAATTCAGATGGAGCCGCCTTAATGTTTCCTCTCAGAAGTTTCCTTTGGTTGCCCCTGAACCATCCTCCATGCTGGGAGCTCACCATCGCTGAGGCCGGCAGCACAGCCATCGGACATATTTACATACCGGTTTAATTCTTTTTACTCATATGTTTCAGCCAACAAATGAAAGCTTTGGTCTTTCCATTGACTTGTAAAGCCAAACATGATAAATAGGGTCGTGTCAGTGAAAAGATAGCTTTAAACCAAAGGTAATAAACTAAAATGTATGGCCTCCCCTCGCCAAAGGCCAGGTTATTCCAGCCTAATAGAAATGTAAAAGCTTTCGAATATCTCATTTATCTTTGTTCCGTTCACTTACGCATGTGCACAGTATTGATTTGGAAGTGCTGTCTTTGCAGAATTTCTGTGCATTCTGTAATGAAACACTTAGATTCCTGCACTGTTTCCTGCCTTTCTGTTCCTCCTGTGCCGCCCCCACTGCTTTCAGTTTCTGCTTAATGCTCTTCTGTTTCCATATTGTGGGCTTATTCTCACCCTTCAGCGCTGCACACGCAACCCTTCGCTGTTGCTCTGCTCTGTTTGATCATCTTGTCAGGCTCCTTCTGTCCTTTAAATTCTCCCACACTTGTTCCCAATCTTGGCTTTAAACAACACTGATGACAAGCACAGATTAAACGTTACTGCTTTCTTTCCTCTCCCTCCTCCAGACTTGAACTTCCACTACTTCTGGAAGTGGAGCGCGTTCGAGGACTACCTGCTCTTCTGCTTCGGCTTCACGGTGCTGTGCGCGGTGGTCACCCTGCTCCTGCTCGACTCCGCCGTGTTCGTGGAGACCCTGGGATCCCTGGCCGTGATGTTCGAGGCCATGCTGGGCGTCCCACAGCTGCTGCAAAACTTCGAGAACCGCTCCACCAAAGGCATGAGGTACGTCACGCTCCAAGGTCAAACGGGGCAGAAAGCTGGCGACTCGCACCGGCGCACCCCAAACTGCCGTAAAGGCTCCCAGGGCTTCACAATTGTTCGCTAACACCACATGAAAAGTACTCTCATTAACCTTAATGCCCAAGGAAGTCGAGTAATTTATATTCTCATGAATAAAATATGCTAATAAGGTCATTTATAGTCATTAGAGTCTACATGAAAAAGAAAACACCATGTCAAAGAGTGGATTAATGCAAAGGATGAGCCGCGCACAGTTACATAACAGTTATCAATCTTTTTTTGTTGACATTAGTAAATCAAACAGGCATCAGTGACACCCCAATTTAACTTCGATTGAGACGGATTGACTTTGCATTCAGGCCTTCCTTTCAGACTTAATGTTTAAACTGCCCTAATGGAAGAAAATTAGCTAGAAAAAGGTGGCGATAACACTGTTAAAATTACAATTTATCTGCCCCGTAAAGTCCATCCAAAGACTCAACAAATCCCTCCCAAGAAGTCTTATTGACAGAGTTAATAAATGCTACGTTGCAGGGATTAGACTGCAGCCACTTTAAATTCAAGGTCACCCTGAATCAAGAGTGGGACTAGAGGGTGATGGAGTGAGGCAAACAAAACCCTTAGCTGGCATTATGAATGTTTTCTTCTTTTTTTTTCTGTTCAGATTATGTCAGAGTGTATAAAAGGTCAGTGTGTATACTGATTAGGCTCTCAGGTAGAGGACTGTGAGATCAATTACGCCCCTAATGGCACAGAACCTCTCGCTAATTATGATCATTATTTTCTCATTATGTCTCTTGTCTGTTAGCAGTGCAAAACCTATGCATGCTGCGTGTCTGTCGCCGTGTGTGTGGTGGCTGTGCATACATATTTACACGCTCTGCTGGCCGCTCATCTTTAAGAAACAAATCCAGCAGAGACGAGCTAATATTTCACTTTTCTTCCTAAGAGAAGATCTTTTATTGTCAGTAGGTGTTCAGGAAGGATATACTTCAGACATAAGTTTGCATGAACACTGAGGGAATGCGATGAGAAGAGGCAGGGATACAATTAGGAACTTGCAGTGACGTCGGCTGGAAGTACCAACTCTCCCCGGGATTGAGTTTGTTTTCCGTGTCTGGATTCACAAATCTTTCTCTCACAAATGCACAGTGGCCATGTTTGTGTGCTTCCACTGTTCATTCAATTAATGATCATTCATAATCATTTGGTTCATTCAATGTCAGAAAATGGTTTTTAAAAATGCCCATCCGTATCTCAAAGGCTTACTTAGGTTTACTCTCACAAACACGAGTATGTTTGGGGATGTTTGGCATCGCTTGAACAAGACTAACGTTCTTAAGCCACAAACATGAATTGGTGAGACTTGAGCACAGCAACGCTTTGAACTAAATGCAGGCGCGCTCACAGTGATGTTTAGCAAGTGTGTTTACTATGTTAATCATAGTTTGCATGTCAACGTGTTAGTATTTACTCTTAAACCAAAGTTTATTATTTGAATGTTAAGTTGTCGGCGATGGAAATGTAAAAGTGAAG
>NW_007577803.1:601897-623032 GCF_000690725.1 Stegastes partitus | reverse complement strand
AGAGAGAGAGAGAGAGAGAGTTGAGGCATAGACAGCTATGTTCAATCACAGTCAGGGTAATTATTCTGCCTGGCCGTTATTGACAGTTTTTCTATGTGTGCATGTGTGCGCACATTCATCCACACTCAAACCGCTACTCTGGGGAAATCGAGGAAGAGGCAGAGCGGTGATGGGAAGAGACAGTGGAAGAGGGAAAGACTGGATGAGGTGCAGAAAAACATGGCTGATGTGATAAGAAAATAAATGGTGGCAAGAGAAAGAAAGTGAATCCTGTGGAATTGCCATTTGTGTATAAATTTGCCTAATTTAGGTTACAAGTATGGAAAAATCCAATCTGTTTAAACTAATAAGGCGTCTATCGTTGCATGCTTGTCCATATTAAATGCATACTTTAAAACGTATGAGCCTCCAGGGCTATCGGCATCAGCAAAAGCTTATTAGAGTCAGAAGGTACAAAACCTGGAGTCCAATCAGTGAAACAAGATCCAGAGTAAAGGTTAGAGCATTTTGAATCAGTGGTGTGTGTGAGGTAATTTAGGACGGAGAGACAAGATGCAGAACTCAGTCGGCAGCAGTTCAACCAGAGAGTTTATTAACCAGTCAGAGCTGATGGTTTGTAGAGAGGAAGGTGGTCGTCTCTTGGAGAGCGTTTGGCTGTAGGTGAGTGGCATGGCTGGAGAAAAGCTGACTGACAGCGAGCTGAGAGGCGGCTGTGAACTCGGCTGGCCGTCTTGCAGCCCATCGAGGAAGCCGAGCGATGAACGGTGAGGCTGGTAGCAAGAGGAGATTCTGAGGCGCAGGGAGGAGAGAGTTTGAGAAGCTTCACCAGAACATCAGGAACAAGCCGACGTGACTGAAGCATTGCACAGGTCAACTGGAAAATCTGACATAGGTTGAAGTGTAGAATCAGGGTTTAAATAATGAAGAGGTGTGATTGGTGGTGAATGGATCTCAGCTGCACAGGTGAAAAGGCGGCTTGAGGACAACCAAACCCACAGGTAACGACGACAAACAGGAAACCAAACAAGAGATTCGAGGGGAAACCAGGAGAAACACTCCGCTAATGCGAACCATAACCAAAAATAGCTGGAAAGAGCTCCAAAGTAATCTCAGTGAGTTTAGTAGTGAAGACAAGTGGTCTATAAATGGAGGCGATGTGGTTCTGCGGTTGCTCTCCTTAAAGTGCTTGTTGCTCTGGTGAGTTCACTCCAAAGCCACCACACAGAAAGCTCAGTGAGGTAGAAAGAAGAACCTCATCGTGATGCTTAACTGCTCTGTTAATGAGTCTGCTGCAGAAATGCCAGATAATGGAAGAGGGAACGCGTCACCTGAAGCTTGCTGAAGGGAACCGAGACCTTCACAGACTGAAATGTCCTCTGTTGTTTATTTAAAACAAACCAGAGCTATTATGTAAGATCACTTATTTTAGTTTGATTTGAATGAAGATGAAGGACTTTGGATTTACTTCATGCCTTTCAAAGAAAACCATCTCTGAAAATGATGCGAGGTGACGCAATCGACCAGTCGGTGAGAAACCAGTCACGGCTTCGTGTTCGCACCTCTGAGGTCGTTTCTGATAAATCAGGATGACACAAAACAAGACAGAACTTCTTCAGTGTGCATCAAGTGAACCAGCCTGCAGGTGTGAATGCAGTGAATTCACTGTTTTGTACATCTCCAGGTTGTTCGTATGATCTCGTATTTCTGTAATTTGCAAAATACGAGTAAAGCTGTTCCTCACCGTTTATTAAACGCCGACTTTATGGAATTACATCCGACAGCATTTGGTCGCTGAGTGAAGCCGTCGCCCGCTTGGCATTTGAAAGCCCTCATTACTCAGGTGGGCGCCACACCTGGACGCCAAAACTGCGCTTTGTTTATATAAACAATGTGTTTGTCGTGTGAGTGATTACTCAGCGCTCTGTGCTCGGCTGCCTGAGGAGGCTGCCTGTTTTTTTTTTTTCCTCTTCCCTCTCATTAAACTTTATCTGTTTCGCCTCCTGTCCCATTCTCCTCTCGCAGCGCTGCGCCAAAGCTGCCAACCTTCACAATGTCACTCGGTGACAGTGGAGGGGACGCCGACGGTGGCAGCACACAAACACAGCGCCGCTTCCTTTCTTCAGACAGTTTGGGGTTTTTTTTTCTCTGTCGCTTTCGATTCAATTTACTGTTCTTTATCGTCATCAATGTGACAAACTGCCTACACATAATAGAGTCCAAAACACTATTATAGACACATAAAGACCTGTCCCATTTGTGCTGCATATTCAGCCCCCACTCAATCTCCTGCTATTCTCTTTCCCTCCAACGTCACCACGAGCTGCTTGTTTCTTTCTCTCTACTTTTAGTTTAGTCGCGGTCCTCTTACCGTGAGCCTTCAGCAGCTTAATGGTGGTTTCACATTCCTCATACCTTTGCCTCTACAGTCTGAACCTCGGGGATGTAATACAGACACCGTGTTGTCCAGAGATCGCCCACAGCCTGTGAGTTAGCAGTGGCCACACATGCTGTCGCCTCCCGGTGATGGAAGATTTAATAGAAAAATGCAAATGTCTCAGAAGCTGATGATGCACATCATCACTGAATGAGCCTCCGGCGAGGATCTCTGAAAAACATGATGGTTAATGATCCTCGCAGCCCTTTTTTTTTAACCTATGCTGTAAAACGTGGCGTTCACATGCACATGCATCGTCTTTATGAATGGAGCTGTTAAATATTTCTGACAGTTTTAACATGGACGTGGTTATTATATGAAGCCAGGTGTGGTGGAAAGACAGCAGGAAGGTCTAAATATAAAAGTACAAAACGCCAGCATCACCAGATTGTCTCTATGAGCTTGTCCACCTCTTAAGTGAGTGTTTTCTTCTGGAAGTCGTAGCTAACCAGTGGACGTGCAGGGATTAACCTTTAAAATGCACTCGTGTCTCTCTTTGTGTGATATGTAGACATGTATGCACTGTGTTTGCGTTTCATGCTCTAGTGTGTAATAGTATTTGCTCGTTAACATCATCAAAGACGTGCTATACGCCACAGCAGTAGTTGTGAAAGTCAGTTCCTCTGTCCCCGGGGTGAGGGGCGGCTACTGAAGCCCCGTATTAAACAAGCCCCGGGGCAGAATCTTTAAAGGCCGGAACATCCACAAGCTCTTACATTATTGGTTTTTACTATCGGTACTGAAGGAACTAAGAAAATAGATCCCATTTATTATTGCTATAAACATCATCCTGCTCATTTTATCTCACCGACTGCATTTATAAGCTGAAAATCATACTTTTTTTTTGTTATAATCCAGAGGAGAGGTCTGTCCCTGTTTTAATGGCAGAGGAAGTTCTCTATTTTCCTAATTAAAACTATTAATAATGCACAGTAGAAATACTGTCAGTCTAGCATTCAGTATTTTATTTAAAAGGGAAGAATTAAAGAGAGTTAGTTCTGTTCTTAATTGGTTTAATTTTTCTCCCAAAAAAAGTCATTTAAAGAACAGATAAGAGTCATAAGCAGTAAGAATCGTTACACATTTTAATGACGTCCATTCACAACTTAGAGCGGGACAAGATAAGAAGTTGTGTCAAGACCTCTTTAACTTTTACTGTGAGGAGCGATTTGGGGTGGTGTCTATCTGTGTAGTACGTGAATGTACTTATGAATTCATTATTATTGGTGACATAAGCAAGTAAAGTGTGTGTCAGGAGTCTTTCCAATACATTACATCTTGTTTTTAATAATGCAGAGGACCTCTTTCTGATGTTAAAGTCGTGTTATACGTTACAGCCATCCCCACTGCTTTAAACTGATTAAAGTGCACCCTTAAACATAATGATTTATAATATTTTTGCAGGGGTAGTTTTGGAGCTACATCTTCATTGTGTGATCAACGATAAGCCCGAACATTAAATCCTCTGACAGCTGATGTGAGTGACATACATTATCTCATCACCTCTGCAGTGCTCTGCTGGGACACCTCTGGTTCTGGTCTTCATGTGGATCTTGCTTTGCACTATTTTTTTTTTGGTGTCAGTGAATAGAAGGGCTGAACAATGAACTGAGATATGATCGGAATCACAGCGTGACAATATCCAAATCATAGGAGCGGTAATCTTTTGATGAAGGTAAAAAAGTGCCACAAACTACGAATATAAACGAAGCATCGTGGCGTTATAGAAGCTCCACCATGTACAAATCCTATCCTGTAATCGTACGGGGACCTGTGTGGTCCAGACTGCAGAACAAATCACATTATTTGAAGAAACAAAAACATTATCACCACTAAAATAGTTTCTCACAGTGCAATTGCAATATCTGTCAAAGAATCGAAATCTGATTTCTTTTTATTGTTTTTTGCATCGCGTTCGGCTCTAGTCAATCGTTTTTATTCATCTATCAACTTCATGCAAAGAGCAGTAAACAGAAATGTACCAAAATCGAATCGCTGATGTTATTGTTGGTGCGATCAACCCTTTGCCTTTTAAACAGCACCGTCTCTCCGAGGTCCGGGCTTTTTCTAGGTACTTGGCAGGCGGGTTTTCCCAGGGCTCCCAGAGAGCTCGCCAGAGTCCGTGTGTGGATTCAGGTTGACTTCCACCTCTTTGTGTAATTACACACTGACCTGATGACATTGAGTTCAAGCCCCTGTGGGGTCCATGCAATCACCGTGCGCTTCTTGTTGCAGAGGATAGTTCTCCAGGACTCTGACTGTATGTTTGATATTGTCTTCTTGTCCTGTCCTGTAGGATGACTGTACGGCTGCCCAGATGCTCCCTAATGCTGTGTGGCAGATAAGAACCTACAGTGCCTGAAATTTTTGCGCAGTACTTGTTCATTCCTCTGTTGACTTGTAATGATAATTGGATAGATTCAGAGATCTAGTTTTGTCTAAAAAAAAAAGCACATTTTGTTGTTGTGTTAATTAGCAGCAGCACAAGAATCCCCCTCCAGCCTCCACCCTCCACCCTCCACCCTCGTCTGTACTGTGTGACTAAAGGGTCTCCTCAGTGAGTGCATTGCATTGCTTTATAGCCTTGCATAATATGCTTTTCTTTAGCTTTCCATAGTCACAGCTGACCTTTAGTTTGAGTAGTTATGACAAATAGAGCGTTGTTTTAGATTACATAAGATTAGAGCTATAACAAATACTGTATATTAAAATAGCCATCACCAACAGGCCATCTCATCAATTCTGTCTTGTTTACATACTGCAAAGAAGCATCTAGAATATCCCGAGGCAAACTCGCTGCGATATTCCTTCTTCTCTTTGCCTCCCCTCCGCTTCATTTTGTGAAGTAGAATCCATCTTTTTCTGGCAGGTTGGGAACTTTTCGGTGTTTGCCTGTGTGCGATCGATCAACATGCATAATTCATAATTAGTGGGTTAAGAGCAGCTCGGCTTCTCTCTCACTGGGCCCTTTGATTTTCGTCTCTCTCTATCTGCCCCCCTCGGGGAGAGCTGCTGCCCTGCTGCTAAATCACCTCACGCACGCCCTGATGTGTGGGCGCACACATGTGCACTCGCACACATCACATCAGCATGTGTGGACGCACACATTGCCCAAATGCACACATGTATGTTTGCTCTGAAAGAGAGATGAAGGAGGTTATTGAAGCTCTTGGCAGCTTTAAACACCAGCTCCTACTGCTTAACTTTGCCTCTTTCCATAGAGCTGTGCATCAGTGTTATCAGGCTCTGACGTGGACGGTCTAACCCCCCTCTGGAGACTCTTTAGGTCTCACAGACAAAGTGTGACTCCCCGCTCAAAGTTTAAGGCCTACACTGGGTTTAATTTGTGATCATCTGCCTATTTATCTCCACAACAGCCGTGGAACTCGTGCTGTGTTCACTGAGATACTAAGGACAGCGTTTTGGCTTTTAGTCATAGAAGCTGTCCTGCAGATTCTGACAAATCTACCCGCCCCAAACCCAGTTACTGCCGACTGCTTTATGAGTGTTTATGCAACAAACCAGCACATTCAGTGTGACTCAGCCACAAATGAAAAAAGTGGCTCATTCAAGTGTTTTGTAGAGTTTGTTCCACGTCGTTAAAGCTGCATGAAGCTTTGACATTGACTCGACTTTCACATTTGGACCGCAGTCACAAACTGTCTGTCTGTGGATGCAGGAAACTTTCAGCCCTCAGTTGGCCATTTCTTTATCCTCGTATCCATCCATCCATCTGTCTATCCATCCATCCATCTAGCGATCCCTTGGGCAGTGGGCAAGGTGAAAGGCAGCAGAGGATGCTGGGACAAGAAAATAACAGGGCAGCAGCTGACGGGAGTGGAGGCAGAGACGGGAATGAGGGATGAAGATTTAGACGCAGGTTGAAGGAGGTTGGGAGATGATTGAGAGAGAGAAACAAAGAGGTGGAAGGTGGGATGAAAGACTATAGAAACAGACCTGATTTGTATACAGATAAACCAACAGAGCAATTGGAGTAGGAAGGTGAGGGCACTGGGCAATTTACACGGAGGTCAGAATACAATAAATGAAGTTACAGTAGCGTAGCCTGAACAGAATATGTTTTCTAATAAAGTGTACCAATAAATCAGCCAACTGCAGTCATATGGTCAGAGGTATTATGTAGCTCCACCAGCGCATTCAGGGGAAACTGCTTGTTGTGTTGTAAAGCCTTTAATACAGATTGAGCTGTTTGGTGACTTTTGAAACGTCGTGTTTGACTAGAATCTAACGATGAAGCTCTGTAGGCGTGACCTCAGCTAATCATACTGCACATTGTGGCGCTACACTTCTGATTATAACATTTATTTAGCATTTTTGTGGAGAGAATAATCAGTTATTTAGTCTATGAATCACAGCTTCCTGCTTTTCTACCACAGTCTGATATAAAGACTGACATTTTGAAGCTCTAACCAGGTGGTCGGTTTTTCTGGCGTTTTTACTTGACAAATGATTCCACTGAGTACCTGTTAAATATTCATTTTAGCCGTCTAATGAATCGGCTAATTGTTTCATCATCATTAACAACTCGTGGAATCTCCTGTTACAGGTTTGAACGTTTCAGTTGCACACGTTACTGGAAATAGTTCTGGACGTGTCTGCAGGACACAGCTTCACCCAGCGGAGTGCAGCTTCTCAGTCATCCAGGTGGTGGTAATCCTAGGAGCTTTGGTAAAAAGATCCCTATCTAACATGGCTAATGGTCCATTAATCACTCAGGACTCACGTACCTCCAGGTGTAAATGCTTGTGAGACCAGGTATCCCAACGACTACAATCATGATTGTGGGGCTGCCGGGTTACACAGCAGTGGGTATCAAGCTGCCATGCCAGGGGTAACTCAAGATGTTGATGGTGGTGAAACATTCTGTGTTATACGCACTCGATAAGTGGTGTTTTAGATGCACCCTCCACAGAAATCTCCAAACAGAGACGGGGTCTACAACACCAGTTCAACCTGCTTTCATAAGCATTTGCCCCCTGAGCCGTGTGAGCTCTGGCTCGCTAATTGCCCATTAGTCATGTGAGTTGGAGGGTGACTTTATCGAGTACATCTCAAATGCCTCATCAGTCAGGTAGAACCGTAGAGGCCTCTTGGATGAGAGGTGAAACATGTTAAAGACACTAAAAAAGAGGCCCCATTGTTTTTACCGAGGCTCCAAGCATATGCGACGTTACCCCACAAGCTGCTGGCAGTCTGCCCTCAGATTGATATTTTATTAGATATGCTGCCCAACGCAGCACTTCTGTCGGTCCTAATGATAAAGGATTCACCACAGCAGCAGAGCGCGGGGGCTTTGCTAACACGAGTCCAGGGCCAGGCTGCTTCCACGCTGCAGAAACAGGTCAGTCGGATGTATTTAGAACAAAAAACAAAGACTATCGGTGACACAAACTGTTTACTCAAAGCATCGACCACAGATCACAGCTTCTTAGTTCAACATTGACCACCTGCGCTCGTCGTGGCGTACACTCTCACAGTTTTCCCGTGCAGTGATGGATAATCATTGACCTTACGAGTGGATGCTCTCTCTTCCACAACTGGCCTCCCGTTGGTTTTAGACCAAAGGTGCTCCCTCAACTAAATGGGTCCTGTTTCTGTGGCGGTGCTAAATGTTTGGCACCTTGAGCTCCACATCGATGCACTTCTGCTCCAAGTATTTAGTGCCTATGTGAGCCAAACTAGTGCTCAGAAAATGACCCTCTGTGATGAGAGACTGCACAAGTTCTCAGTGATTGTTGTATTTGAATGATTTGAGAAATAATACAGTCACAGAATTCTCCTCCGAGCAGTGGAGCGATGTTGACGTTGGCGGTTTTGTTTTTGTTTGTTTGTTGATGTTCGTTCCCGTGCATGCTGGTGCCGCCGCCGTGCTCTGACAGTGAAGCATTCAGAGAGGTTGTCATCAGTGCTGTTGGGGTTTTTTGTTGCGTCACACTTTACTGTAACCCCAAAATAGCGTAATTGATTTTAGCAGCTGTAGACGAATTCAGACGTGAATCAGCGTATCATATAAGAGTCCGTTTCACAAAGTGACATTTACAGAAATGCTCGAGGCGACTTTGCAAATATTTGGGACGTGAAATCAGTGAATTACACGAAACACACGCGTGTCCTTTTCATTCTTTTCTTTCCTGTCTCTGCCTCTCTTTCTAAATGTCACTCAGCCCTGTTTCCTGTAGCACTGTTCCACTTGTCCACTGCAGCCGCTTAGAGGAGCTAATAACTGACCTGACAGCACTCGTTCAATACAAAGCACAATTACTGCCAGGCTCACATACGGCACCGCCATCACACAGTGCAATCAGACTGCCTCCCCTCCTCTCGCCTCCTCCATCCTCCTCCTCCCCCCCTCGTGGCCTGTCGCTCTCCAGCTTTCAGGGTGGCTTAGTTTCTCACCCCTTTCTACATTCATCATCGCTCTTGCCTGGTTACGTTGTCATCCGTCTGTCGTTATTTTGCTTTTACCTCCGTCCTCCCGGCTCCACGCTCCCGTATTTTTCCCGCCCATCCTTGAAGTACCCAGTTAACGATTTCACCCTTTCCCTCTCTCATCTCGGGCCTCTTAGCTCAGATAAAGGTGTCAGGTCAGTGGTAATCAATGAGGGGCTCGTCCGGGCTGAGCTGAGCTGAGACGGCTGCGTGAGCGTTTGTTTGTTTGTTTGTTTGTTTGTTTGTTTGTTTGTTTGGGTTTGTGAATGTGGAAGAAAAAAATGTGCAGTTTCACTTTGTAGATTCTCCTTTTTTTTTTAAGCACATTTGTTCAGTTTAACACAAATCGGTGATGCACATTCATGTGTGAGCGAGTGTGTGTTCGTGTGGGACAGAGGCGGTCGGCCAGTCAGTATTTTCAATCGATACCATAATCACTCCTTTTCCCCGCGGACGCTCAAACCCTTACTCAGGACCAAGTTCAATTGTTTGCTCTGTGTGTCTTTCATCAGCTGTCAGCCGAGCCACAAGCCCCATCTTTAATGGTATCTCTGTCAGATGGACCAACATGAGACTAGCATGACAAACAGTCTGGAAAAGCTCGCAAGTACATGTGTGAGCGTGCGAGATGAGCAAACCTCAGACTGGTGTTTCCATTCCCATGCTCCGGCGTAGAGACTCGGTTTGTACAGATGACCCGCCCTCTTTAATCACATCGTTAATGACTCATCCTTATTCATGATGTTTGCTGCCTCCTGAGCAAAGAAATTAGCCAAAAGGGGGAGGCGGCGGTGAAATCGGCAGAAAGGGAGGTGAGGTTCGGCAAAGGCAGGGAGACCAGCCAAAATAAAAGAACAGCGGCTGAGAGGATGATGAAGAATAAACAACAGTTTATAGGCGACAGAGGACAAAAAAGACGTCGTTTAAAAATAAATCAAGCAAAGTGTGATGTTAGAGGTGCACTGGGTGAGATTTTTATGCAACAATTCAGCCACCAAGGTCTCTTAATGGTCTATTCAGAATCCGTACGGGCAGGTAATCTCGGTAACGCCCCCAGACAGCTATTTCAGGCTAACAAGATCAGGCTGCTATCTAAATGAACGGAGAGAGAGCCATAACCGCAGCCTCAGTGGTCACCGGTAGATAAAGCTGTATGTATGGAGTCACCAGTCAGATCTAATAACACAACACTTGAAGAAGTTTGGTGGCTTTTTCCTCAAATAAGGTTTAAAAAGCGTTTCCTCCACAGTTTATGCTAGAATTAGAGAATTATCCTGTTCAGGACTCTTTGAGTGGAGAGTCCATCTTCATCTTTTTTAATGTTATCCATCCTCTATACTTCTTATTTCCTTATGCCAGCTCTGAGCGCACGTCACCACTAATGTTTATATCGATCCCTTAAATGCATAAAAATATAACATGGGGACAGCTTCCTATGTGCAGTAATTAAGCTGCATAACGGCAACAAGCAGAGGACATTCACCCAGCTTGTCTCGTGAGACCTGCTCATAAAATAGTCAAAATGTGCCCAACCTCTATCAGGGCTGTCCATGTACAGGTAACACCATCTTTACTTCCTGTGAGGAGAGCTGCTCTGCTCTCTTGTGCAGCAACCTCGGCCCTGATTTTTAGCTAAAAGTTCAACTGCATTTCCACAACACGCGTCCAAGGAGGTTTTAGTCCCGACAGGAGATGTGAACCTTTGTGTAATGTTGGCTACAGGGAAGGACAGAAAAGCTTTATTTTGTGCATCTCTGCGTTCTCGTAAGTCTGCTCTAGTATCTACGGAGACCGGAGCAGGAATCTCACGGGGAATAATTATTGTAATTATTTACGTTAAGACGTAGTCCGTGATTCTCTGCGTTAGCTCAGGTAAACTATTTATTCTTGCACTTTTGATCCGACGCCGCTTTAGTAAATTGTTTTGAATGCCACATCTGCGACTCAATCTCGACTAAATATTATAATTTTTCCATCACTGCTGCTACCTGACAGCTTCGGCCAACATCTGCATCTTCTGAGTTGGACCTTGAGAACTCCGTAATCAAACACTTTGAGTAGATTTTCCTACGTATGTGTATTTATACAGACATTATTCTAAAGCATGATTTTATTTTTTACTTTTATGTGAGCAATGTACGTCTTCCATACTCGACCTCCTTCACTGTGAACGGTAGAGATTATTGTGGAGGTGCTTTGAGCTGTGCAAAAGGCTTCCTCACATCACTGCTCAACTGTTTTTTTACTCCATGTTTATTACATAGAAACACCAGTATTGCATTATTGTTGTTGTTGCTAATTGATTTTTATACAAACTTACCTCTACAAAAAGGTCTTTTTTCGTTATTTGTAAAATGCAGCTGTATTATTTGGTTTCGTCATGGTTCACGGTAGCAGCTGTCTTTGTGAATAATGACAATACAAAACTTTATTCTGTTTTATATGAAAGGGACGAGCAGCGTAAAGGCAGTGACAGAGACAATAAAAGTGAAGATTGATTGGGACAGCGGAGAAAAGGAAAAAAAAAAAGTGCCGCGGTGAAAGGATATGACGAGGACAGACAAGAAATGTGAAGTTCAGCGAAGGGTATTTTCTGAAGAAAAACGCCTTCAGTGGAACAAAAAAGCGAGTATTTTCCCTGAGGAGCACTGGCAGCTTAGAGAGAGATGGAGAAGTGAAAGCATGACGGTTTTAAATTCTTTTGCACGCTTATTTTTGGAGCAGTTCAATCAAACCCTGAAGTGTTTACCCCAAAAGTTTAAATTGTTGGGGGAGCAGCACACATCAGTGAGACTCAGATGCGCTCCAAACAGGCGCTCCTTGATCAGCCTTTGGGAGATGTTCAGAAAACAGCCTGATGCTGGCTGAAGCCTGAGGTGTTTAAGACTGAAGGTAGGAGGATCGGTCGGACCGCACAGAGCCGTGCGTTTGGTGATTTGGCTTTTTATTTAAAACTCACATCTGGACCTGTTCCAGCTGTGGATTGAAATTCTGCGTCTTTTTTTAAAGCAAAACTTGTTAAGTTGTGCACAACAAGCTGTCGCGATTACAGGATGTGGATAAATAAGGTCATTAGCTCAGAGTTCAAAGCATCTGAAGGATTTCTAATGGACTGCAGAATAACAAACTGCTCAGTAATTTAGGGGGTGAAAGTTGTGGGTGTAATCTTACCTGCAAACTTTAACAGACTAAAATTTCAAGCTCTGCGTTTCAGTATTAATCCGTATCATTAAAGTACACCTTTATAAAGTGAGCCTCATGTTCACGCAGACAACAAACACTCCAAAGGAAATAGAGGCGCCGACGGTTGAAAACAAGTTTGTCGTCTGAGCTCAGTGTCAGCGTTCACCCCTCTGTATTCATGAGTGTCCTGTCTAATTTCAAGGCCACGTATAGAAACAGGACTGCGATAGCACTTAATCACGAAAGGATTCACCTTCAGCTGAACTCGGAAAGGCGCGCGGCTGAAAGCAGAACTAAAGCCGATAAGAAAAAAGCCGGCATACTTTGTAAGTGCTTCAAAACAAAATGCATTTTTGTAGAAATTGCATCACTTGTGCTTATGTAAGGAAATAATGATGCAGGCTAACAGCTGCGCAAGTGGCAGAGGAACACAAAAAGAGTCTTTTATGTCTGTCTGAACCCAACATAAGCCTCCAAAAGCAACTGATCAAGCAAAACCAAGTAAGTTGGAGCAAAACATCTAAGTGTGCTAATCAAGGATGTGTTTTTGTGGCTGATGAATTCAGCCTTTCATTTATAAAAGGAAGAATGTTTTATTTCTGCTTTCAAAGGCTGCACACTTACTTTAAAGTTGAACTGAAATCTGAATTATTTTCACTTTTTTGGGGGAAGGGAATATAAACTGTAAAGTATATTCTTCCTTTCATACCTTCTTTCATATTTCTGTAAACAGCATTCTTCCAGTGTCTGGGAAGCCGTGGCTCAGTCTGTTTAAGCTGGATTCCTGTAATTTTTCGGGTATGAAAGTGTAAACTAAGTTGCATGTTCTTCCATTTTTCCAAATGAAATCCTTTTTGTCATATTTGTGAAAACAGCATTCTTCGAGTGTCTCGGTAGGCGTGGGTCAGTCTGTTTAAGCTGCATCATTCGATTCAGTTCAGTTTGATTCATATAGCGACTGTTCATAACATACAGGAAGTCGTGGTCATCGGGTTAGAGCGCTTCACATGTTTAGAAAACCCAACGAATCAACTGGATTCCCTTTGAGCAGCTGCTTGGCTTCACGAAGCTTCACTGAAGAAAAAACCTCCAGCGAAGCTCAGCATAGGGAGGACAGCCGTCTGCCTGGATGGTCAGGATGAGGTTAAAGGGGAGAGAGAAAAGGATAGCAGAGACATCAGAGGATGAACACTGAGGAGGTCAGTGCAGAAAGGGCACAACAGAAACTACCGGAGAGAGAAGAGACACAGGTAGTGATAAGCAATGATGGCAAATAAATCTTAGTGCATTGGTTTCCTCCTGCTAAGCCGAGCTCACAATGCTGCTGGTAGCCGAGCCGCCACCGTGAGACCAGTGTGTCTAAACTCTATGTAGCAGCGTGTCCTGGTATCCGTGTGGCATCTACCTCATCATGGCTGCTTCGGTTTCAGTCCTGTGTTTGTTTTTTCAGACATCAGCCCTTTTTCACGTTGACTCGTTGCCATCAACCACATCGGAGCTGTTTTAAATTACAGCTGGTAACTGAACCTTTCTCGCTGTCACTCCTTCACATTAAAAGCTTTCCACTGGTGAACCAGCGGGATGCTTTTCTCTTGGAGAAGTTATGGAGAAATGTAATGTGCTTATCATCGATTTAGCGGAGCTACAGGAGGTAGATAAGTTTACCGCACTTAGACTGTCCCGGTGCAGCTCCACTGCTTGCACCACTATCACATCTCCACCGCTCTAGTGTCTGTTTGATAAGGGCGACTGTGGCTCAGGTGGTGGAGCCTCTGATCGTAAGGTTGGTGGTTCGATGCCCTTCCGCTGTCAAAGTGTCCTTGGGCAAGACACTAAAGCTGAAGTTGCTCCTATAATGGACCTTGCATGGCAGCTCTGTGGCCGTTGGTGTATGAATGTGTGTGAATGGGTGAATGAGAAAACATCAGTGACATGAGAAGTAAGTGGAAATTTCAGGCTTTTATCTTGAAGAGCTCCCAAGACACTGTCATTCAAACAGCCTCAAACTTCAATGTGAGAAAAAAACCTGCAGAAAGTGGGTCGATGGGCAGTCTTCTAAAAGTATTTGACACACGAAGCTGAACTTTCACATATCTTTACAAATATTCCTTGTTTATGACGGTTGAACAGAAGAACCCTGGTGATTTGAGATGGAACAACTCAGCTGTATTTGGAGCTAAACTGATGCATTTCAGGTATAAATCGCGTTAAAAGACTAAATCCGACACCGTCTGTGATTCCACGAAAAAATAAATGCGTCTGCAGGAACCACGCGGCTCGTTCTTTGCGTTTTTAGCGCTTTGAGTGCCGCTAAGGTAGAAAAGTGCTATAGTAGTGCAGACTATTTACCAAAAGTGTAGCTGGTTGCCTGAAGCTGGCAACGGATTTTATATTATTCTAACACCTGATCAGTTCTGGCGACTCTTGCACAATCCTTGTTGTTCGTCCCATGTTATAAAAAGGACAAGTGTTTGTCTTTCTTGGGTCTACTCGCCGTTGTGACTTTAAACCACCAAAAGCAACCAGTAATCCTGCAACAGCACTTGCTAATGAATGAAGTCAGGATGTCCGGAGTCAGAGTAATGTTTGTAATACTTAAATCATAGCTACTGCGAACAACGTCTGCAAAAACACAATATGTCTACCAGCTTACCCAACAGCAACAATCAGCCCGATCAGACAGTCAGTCAGCAAACATCTGGGTGTGTTCTTACAGATGTGCAACATCACGGTCCCATCTATCCAAACAGCTGTGAGTCCAGCTCCGATCATTACCCATCCAGTAGCTCTCCATCAGTCTGGGTTGTTCATCACATTTCCACACCGCATGCATTGCCCGCTACATTCACAGATATTTTAAGTAATATTGCCCTCATTTCTGTGCCGTTTCCGTGGAAGGGCAGGATTGTTTGCCACCAGTGTGTCGGTTCCACATCGGGGCCCAAAGGGAGCCCGGGGGAGAGTCTGATGTGACTCTGCAAGGGGAGCTGAAGGATAGTGCAGGCCTGCTGTCCCCGTAGTCATTAGTCTGCCTCCACCCCGATACACACTCAGCATCCACAGCAGCCTCACAGAGGTCTCCTCCCCGTCCACAGAGGTCCGTCTCCCTCTCTCCGGTGGGTGCGATGACTTAGCCCTGTCTCTCTCGCTGCATGCCAGATGAATGCTGGTCCTCTGCAGCCTCTCTGTCTCTGTCTCTCTGCTTTTCCCTTCTCCCTCACCCATGTCTGACCCGTACAGTACGTCCCACCGATGACTGATGGTTCTGCTCCATCCCAAGACCCAGTCAGCTCTAATAATAATAAAAATAAAAAAAAAACATATTGCATTCACGCCTATGGGACTTCACTGACCAGAGAGCAAGAATAAAGAATAGAGAAGGGAGCAGAGAGGAGGTGGCGTAGGAGTGAGGTGAGAGCAGAGAGCGTGAAGGGCAAGAGTTAAAGAAATATGACAGCAAATGAGCCACGACAGCAACAGAAAGAAGGAAGAGATTGGAAGGAAGACACGGCATGAAAGAGAATAGCAGGAAAAAAAGAAATAGATGAAGGATTAAATAGGATAGAAAGGGATGAGTGGAGGAGAACAATAGGCAGTGATACCAGAGGATCCTCTCTGTTCTCCGGCTAAAGCTCTCTGCAGAGTTTCAGAGGAGTCCTTCAGGGGACAGAGTCGGGTTCAGGCCTCCGGCTTGGCGGATGACTAGTGTCCTCTGGAAAGCCTTTTTCTTTTTCTCAGGCCCTGTGTCTCTCATTCTTGTGTGCATCTTTCTCTGTGTTGGTCTGATCAGTCAGTTCAGGCCATGATTTTTCTCTCCTGCTGTTTTTTGGGCAGCAGCTACTTAGTCCAGACCAAACCAAAATAAATCTGTTTGATGAAGGGAGAGGCTATATCTGGTAGAGTGTTGTAAGTTTATTTTTAGTGCGTTGCCTTTGTTTTGGGAACCTCATCCTTCCGTCAAACAGCCAGCTGTGGTGATAAAGTCTGTCTCCCACCACCGTCAGTGTTTCCCTCATACGAAGCGTCTTCATCAAAATAAGTGTAAAATTAACGTGTTGGATTTTATGAGACTTTGTGTGCCGTCCTATCTGTTGGTGGGGATTAGCACCGACTTGGCAGCCTGTCAATACATTGTGTAGGGTGTTCTTGATGTAAATTTCATCACCCACCCAAGTCCGCGAGGCTCTATAGGAACCCCTGTGCAGACGTCCATGTGCAGCCAGAATCTGTGGCTGATTGGACTGTCGGTACCGCAGACACAAAGACTGCACATGCACCAGGAAGATAGCTGCAGATTAAAACAACAGCTTGTTATGAGGACAGGATGTGCAGATTCTGTCATCCACATCGTTATAATTATTCATTAGAAATGCTGTAATTGAAAACGTTGCTTTGATTTGTACCAAACACAGTGTGAAGTTCTGCCCAAGTCCTGTGCTCGGCCCGTCCGCTGTACTCCACACAACTCAGGAATAATAACTACAGCTACAAACTGCCATAAAAGTGCAAATTCACAGCCGACCTTTCAGAAACATCCACTGCAGCTTTGTGTGTTTTTCTGTCTTCGTTAAGGGCTGTGTGACCAGCCTGTAGTTTTAGCTTCATAGATTTAGCAAATGAGATGTATGATGTCAATCTGTGAGGTGTAGAGGAGCTGTTTATGACTGAACTGAGCCTGGCCAGCTGTTTCCCCTTGTTTCCAGTTTAGCCTCATGCTAAGCTAAGCTAATGTTGATCTTCTCATTTGTTTTCCAAAATGTCCTCCTTTAACTCTCTCTGTGTCTCTTTGTGTCTCTGCTGCTCCAGTGTGAAGATGGTTCTGCTGTGGACGGCCGGCGACGTCTTCAAGACCACCTACTTCGTGATGAACGAAAGCCCGGCTCAGTTCTGGGTCTGCGGTTCAGTCCAGATCCTGATCGATGTGTTCATCCTGCTCCAGGTGTTGCTCTACAGCCAGGACACGCGGGTCAAACTGGGCTGACCGTGGCTGAAGATAACAGCCAGAGCTTTGGTATAAGTTTTAATGAGTCTGAGGACTAGAAGCCTTTTAAAACAACCTGCTGATAAAGTGTCAGGCTGAAGTTTAGAGCCAGAATTTGGAGAAAACCAAAGTGAAATAGATTGTTTTTGTTGTTTTTTTTAGTGTTCAGCCTTATAGCTCAAAACTTCTGCTTTAAAAGTATCATGCAGAACCAGCCAAGTTACCTCCAAGTGCCATTACACCACCTCGTTAGCATCTTCAGCCCTAAAAACAAATCATTGCCTTACGTATTATAATGTAGGTGCATTTTACATTTTTATTTTTTTACTATTTATTCGGACTGCGTGGATCATAATGTGGACTCCTGAAGTGTCGTGGACATGAGAACTGTGAGAGGAAACATTATTCACGTTGGCAGCTCGCTAACAGCACATCAGTGCTGCTGTAATGGCAACTGGAACAACCAGTCCTGCACCAGTAGCGCCGCACTGGAAGCTGCAGCCTGACGGATGGGTCTCCCGCCTCACACTCCCGACTTCACCGGACTGTTCTCATGATACATAGCGTGTGTGCTCGTCTGTGCGTGTCCGTGTGTGTGTGTTTGTGTTGGCGTTCTTGCGCAGCTGATATCGATTTTTGCCGTCGGCATCCAGCGCTAAGAGAAAGCGGCAGAATGTACATGGAGTAATGGCGACTACACGGGCCATCAGTCTGCAGGGTCCGACTCTGCTTTGTGGTGCGATTGACAAACAATCCGAGTCTCCCACAAAGTATACAAAGAAATGACACCACGATGCTTTGCTCTATACCTCAGTCGCCAGATCTCCTGTAGACACCAAAGAACGCGTCAGACTTCAGGTCAAACTAACTTTTATTGTTGTTTATTGTTGAACATGTGTGGCTTTTATCATGTCATCCTCTAAGTACTGAGGTGGTTTTATTATTTCATTATCTGCTGATTTTTGTGGTCTCTTTTACCACATTTAGAAAAGAGTAATGACAGTCACAGGAGTTTTTTTTAACCTTGATGTTTTATTGAACACATTTCTGCTAACACCCATCACCCGCTGACATCTCTGACTCCTTAGAAAGCAGCGTTCTGTTTGAAAATGTAAGAACAAAATGGCCCATTTTCAAGCCCTTACCAAGTGAGATTTGGCTCAGAACGAATGTTCTTTTAAGGACTTTATGGAGTTTTATGGAAGATGTCGATGAAGCGTTACTGTGACAGCATCAGAACCAATAATTTATGGCCTAAGTGGGTGTTGGCCTGCCAGGAGTGCAGCCAGTTTTCTGGAATATTTTGTGAAAGGGCATGTTGAACCACTATTCAAGGCCAATTTTTTTAAGTATTTGTTTTGCAGATACCTAGACAATCACAAGGGTTTAAAGATACAAGGCATAAATGTATGTTTCTGCTTTTTTCCTGTGAATCTTCCCTTTGACTCGACAGAAACTGAGCTCCTCACAAAATGTCAAAATAATGATTGAACAGTATTGAACAACTTCTTTAAATTGCACTGCAGTCCAGACTGATATTCTGTGTCTTAAACAATAGATAGAAATTTTAAGAACTGAACAGTAATTGTGGCAAAAGCATCTCTTGTAAAACGCTCCCACATTAAGTCATTAGGCCTTAATTGACTTGTTAGAGCTTAATGAGATGTTGAAGGGCTTCCAGCTCGCAATC
Source organism: Stegastes partitus (assembly GCF_000690725.1). Taxonomy (NCBI): domain Eukaryota; kingdom Metazoa; phylum Chordata; class Actinopteri; family Pomacentridae; genus Stegastes; species Stegastes partitus. The sequence continues at coordinate 604,294 of NW_007577803.1, read as the reverse complement.
TCCACTGTCTTAAATCTCATTAACAAATGGCATTTAAAGGGGAAGTCAAAACAAGACACAAGAGCTGGAAAACTTTCAGAAAAACGTGCACAGAAAGGAAAAGCAAAAACCCAAAATGACTGAAGACGAGCTGCAGGAGGGTTTAACTGACACAGGAGTGGATGTGCACAGACAGGACCTGCATGGAGGAAACATCACGTGTGACCTCTTCACTAAAGTCAACATCTGAAAACATGAAAAACAGCATCTGGATGAGCCAAGCAACCGCCGAGGACGGACGAAGTTAAAATCGGCCACAATCGCCAAAAGTCTGTTTGGAGAAACAAGGTGCAGCGTTTGATGAGGAGAACTTCCTGCCAACTGTTAGGAACGGAGGTGGAAACTGTCTGCTGTCGTATGTCTGGCAGCCGGTGGCTCAGGAACACGGCGCAGATAGAGGGAGGACTGGATTCAGTAAACGTCGGCCAACTCTGGATGGAGATGTTGAGAAAATGAAAACGCTGGCTTCAACAACTGGACGGTCTTCCAAAGCAGAGCTCCAAATCCACGAGGACTTCAACTTGCTCCGTGTGCCAGGCAAATAAAAAATTCTCTAAACTTGAAGTGACCTGCAAGAAAGATTCCTAAATCAAGAATAGAAAGACTCTTTGCCAGCCGGAGAAATGTCTGCCCGTTGGTGTCCAAACTGTTGTATACGACTGTTTACCAAAGTACAATTAAATTTATAAAAGGAAACTCGGTGCCCTTCAGGAAAGTCAAGCTACCTAAAGCCAAAAATAACTCCATAAAACACCGTTCCCATTTCCTGAGCCCCTTCCTGCTCAGCACCTTCGCTTCACTCCTTTAGTTTGATTAATTTTCTTTTTATAGCATGTTAAATGGCAGCAATCAAACCCAGAAATGTCGTCATTCAACCAGCGATGCTCCATTAGACACGGGGCGGTTTACGTAATGCTCGGGCAAAATACTTTATGTTTAGTTCCTTCTGCGTGTCGAAGCGCCGCTGAGCCGTCATCTGGAGGCAGCGGCCGCCGAGTTGTGGAGAAAACGAGGTTATCAGCAGCGATGATGACTCAAGCGAGGCCATTTGCTCAAATCATCTTATTATCCTTCCCTCCCAACTTCATTTTGTGATGTGCAGTGTTTTCCACATAGTTCCCCATCAGATGGACGCTGTCTCTGTCTAACAGGGAAACACTGCAGAGGGGGAATCATTACAGCTACCAGCGAAACTTTCTTCATCCCGTCCAGCCTCCCAAATGCAAAATAACTCACGCATATTTTATTCAAAAGCTCTGTTTATAATTGAAACATTAATTTAACAATGCAGCCTTCAGGTGATTGCGGCTCTTTCCCGCTGTTTCCTGAAAGTTTCCTAAAACCACTGCAGGGTGAAACAAGGGAGACGCAGCAGCTCATCAGCAGCCGGTGCACGTTCCTTTTCTTTTTTAACTTCCCCTCCTGTATGATTTAATTGAGTCATAAAGTCATGCGTTAAGTCTTTGAATCACCTTTTTGATTCACCAGTCGGTGTCCTTCTGTTAATCTCTACTTGCTGCCCATCAGCGAGCATCGTTTTGATGTTACACGCTGCAGTGCTTCTGGTTTGCATCGTGAAGACGGCTCGTGGACGCCGCTGAGCCATAAGACTACATTTGTGAAGACGGGGCATTTCAGGAGAGGCGTCAGTATTGTTGTTCTGTGTGTATGTGCATGATATCTTACATCTGTTGGCCATATTGTAAGCTGCGTGTGTCTTACTATCTCAGCCCTGCATTCCACACCAGGATTGCAGTTGCATTATTTTTATATTCTATATGTTCTTATCGCCAGATGCTTATCTTCATATTGTTTTCCGTCAGCAGAGACCCAGAGCAGCACCCTCGCTGGCTTTAGTCGAACATTCAAGGCCCCTATAGACTTTCTCTCTCAAGGACAGTCGGAGACACTAACGCTCGTTGTGGTTGTGATAATCCCTCAAGTTCACATTGAGGTAAATGCACTTGTTGTCTCACCGCCGCGATGCTGATAACAAGTCGGTGGTTTGGGTTTTCTTCCCACCAGGTGCAAGATTTACGTTTCATTTTTTTATCTTGACATAAAATTTGGATTAACAGCTGGCGACACCAAATGTCCTGTGATTTCAGTTTAAATGTCCTTTCTGCAGGTTATATGCTTTTAACCACAATCAGAAGTGAGTGAACCAAACATCATGTGACACTGTGATGCACACCTGAGACATCAGGCATGCAAACAATATGAAAAACTGTTACTGTCCAAATAGATGTTACTGTATAACGGAGAATGTGTGAATGCCAAACGTTTGTCATTTCATTTTCTCAGATATAAACTATTTATCTTCCACTACGCAGTTCTGTGTTGTTACTGTGAAATGAA